>NC_056728.1:700594355-700819241 GCF_019279795.1 Protopterus annectens | reverse complement strand
CCTTCCTTTCACTCTTACTGGTAAATCATTTGCAAACACCCCATTTAAAGTTTTCCCAAGTAATTAAACTCATCCACCTTTACCAACTCTACTCCCTGCATCCTCACCATTCCTCTACCCTCCCGTCACATTTACATGCATATATTCTATTTTAGCCCTGCTGACCTTCATTCCTCTCCTCTCTAAAGCCTATCTCCACCTCTCCAGGGTCTCCTCAACCTGGTCCCTACTCTCACTACATATCACAATGTCATCTGCAAACATCATAGTCCACATGGCCTCCTGTCTGATCTCATCTGTCAACTTGTCCATCACTACTGCAAATAAGAAAGGGTTCAGAGCTGATCCTTGATGTAATCCCACCTCCACCTCAAACGTATCTGTCACTCCCACCGCAGTCCTCACCAATGTCACTCTACCCTCATACATATCCTGTACCACTCTTACATACTTCTCTGCCACTCCTGACTTCCTCATACAATACCACAACTCCTCTCTAGGCACCCTGTCATATACTTTCTCTAAATCCACAAATACACAATGCAACTCCTTCTGACCTTCTCTGTATTTCTCCAACAACACTCTCAGAGCAAATATTGCATCTGTAGTGCTCTTTCCCAGCATGAAACCATACTGCTGATCACTAATCATCACCTCCCTTCTTAACCTAGCTTCCACTACTCTTTCCCATAACTTCAAGCTGTGACTGATCAATTTTTATCCCTCTGTAGTTACTGCAGCTCTGCACATCACCCTTATTCTTAAAGATAGGTACCAAAACACTTTTTCTCCACTCCTCAGGCATCCTCTGACTTTCCAAAATTTCAGTAAACAATCTGGTTAAAAATTCCACTGCCATTTCACCTAAGCACCTCCATGCTTCCAGTGGTATGTCATCTGGGCTAACAGCCTTTCCATTCCTCATCCTTTTCATAGCTGACCTTATGTCCTCCTTGCTAATCTGTTTCACTTCCAGATTCACTATCCCCACATCATCCAGCCTTCTTTCTCTCTCATTCTCTTCATTCATCAGCCCTTCAAAGTACTTTTTACATCTACTCAACACACTCTCCTCCCTTGTGAGTACGTTTCCCTCACTATCCTTTATCACCCTTACCTGCTGCACATGTTTCCCAGTTCTGTCCCTCTGTCTAGCCAATCGGTAGAGGTCCTTTTCTCCCTCTTTAGTGTCCAATCGCTCATACACCTCTCCATATGCCTTATCCTTAGCCTTCTTTACAGGAATTGTCCTTTCAAAATCTATCTGATTACTCTGAAAAAGTAAGGTGAATCTGTGATGGCTGCAGCCATCTGGATTGGATGCTAGTAGTCCCAGGTACCTTTCAATTGGTTCAGGCTTATCATTTGTCCTTTCATTTGGGGGAAAATGTATTCATAAAGCAAATTTTTACTAATTGGTATACTGCATACAATTTGGACGTCATTCAGCAGTTTGTCAACAGTTGAGTACAATGTGCCAAAAAGTGTTCCTGCCCCCATACAGTCTTTGAAACATCTGTGGGGCCCTTTTTGTTATGTAGAGTGGGATTTCACTGAAGTTTCACAATCAGAAAAATGTAAATATATTTTGGAGACAGTTGATGTGTTTTCTGGATGAAGCTTATTACCTTTGTGCTAGAAAATGATGCTATTACTGTTGCCAGGAGGTTTGTACAAGAATTGATACCCAGATTCGGTGTTCCTTGTTGTATTCAGTCAGAAAGTGGGACATATTTTACAAGTTAGGTTGTGCAGCAAGTATATAAAGTCTTAAAAGTAAATATGGAATGTCATTGCCCACACAGGCTGCAAGCTTCAGGAACTGAATAACTCAAACTATAAAAAACAGACTTGCTAAACTGTGGAAAGAAATTGGTCTCAAATGGCCAGAGGCATTGTCTCTAGTATTACTTTGTGATTGTGGTGCAGTTAGTAGTACTCAGAAGTACTCCCCACATAAAATTCTCATGAAAAGACCTATAAGAATGCCTGCCACACCCTTTCCCAAAAATTTAGAGCTACAAAGCGTTGATGAATCTGTTTTTCTTCATTGCAAATGTCTATTCTCTGTTCAGCAGCACCTACATCCTAGGATTACAGAAGCTTAGCAGCAACAGGACCTCACCTCCAAGCATGACATATTGCCAAAGGACATGGTTTTCATCTAAACCTTCTCCAGTAAAGCACTCCCTTTAGCCATAATGGAATGGACCTTTTCTAGTTTTAACTGAAATCACCACCAACATGAAAAATGTAAGATCACAGACTTGGATTCATGTATCACACATCGCAAAACCCTCTCCGGTCATGAATACTGATGTAATTCCTTTCATTGATGACGAGACCATTGCTTTCTACACCAAAAGAAAAAAAAAACAGGGAACTCAGCATATTCTGAAGTGAGGCCTAGTAATTCAGCAACATCATTATGTTCAGAGATAAGGCTTAGTAATTCTTCTTCAATGTTACCAATGCTACGACATGATTAGAAATGAGAATTAATGATCTAGCAGCATTCTATAAATGGACAATGCGTGGAAATCGGCCCCAAAAATGGGTAATGATTCAAGTGACCAAGCATTGCTTGTGAAACTTCAATGAATCCAAAGTTCAGGATGGAGTTTATTTGGGAATTGATGAAATATGGACCACAAAAAAGAAAGTTTATCATTCACACTTGCAGTTCTCCAGTCCTAGTGTCTTCGATACTTGTATGGACTTATTATTAGGACTGTTATTTTAGTGTTCACCATCATTTTTCTGAATGTTCTTCTTTCACCTGGAGTCATTGGAATTTTAAGTACTAAATATTTTTTTATCAGAGATAAACACAACTAAAATCAGAGACAGATGTTTGGTTAAGATTGAACAGAGAACACCAGACTGGCATCCTAAGAGTAACACTTTTTCTGATGCATTGCTCACCTGTGCAAAAACAATAAATGTCAGTAACTGTTGGGTGTGTGCACATACACCAACTGTACATGCTGTGGGTATGTATTCATTTATTCCCAATACCAGCAACTGTGGCAGAAATTTGAGCAGCGTTTCATACAATCTTTTTAACCAGAAATCAAAAACATAAACATAATTCTTTACATAGCACTACCCATTTAGACTGGTTTCTCTTCAATTATCAATGACAGTAAAGGGACATACTTGATATGTTAAAAATGAGGCTGTTTATGTCAAATGCAGCAACTGCAATTTTACTTGAAAAATATATAATGGGGCTGGAGGGTTGGGTATGGCAGGATTACATGAATTATATTGTATTTGTGGAGATCAAGGTTTACCCTGGTTACAATCAAACTAGCTAGAATGCTGTTATATAGGCCATGTTATACCAGCTGTTTGACATACAGAGATTTTACCTAGCTGAAGAATTTACAGAAAGAGGAAGACAAATGAAATAAAAAATCCAGTTGGAAAAATAGATGCTTCTTGAGTTTACAATCACACAGTGGAAAAGACTGCATTTGAAGGACTAGCACACACATGGATATGGTTGATGGTATTATTCCAAGAACAGGAATCTTACACTCTTGTGAGCCAATTAAGTCAATTTGGATGTTGAGAAAATTGTCTAAATTATTAGAAATGTTAAGTAATGCTACCTTTGAATCAATAAATCAGATTACAATCAAAATGGCTGCCATGTGCAGTGTGGTGCTGCAGAACAGAGTGGCACTCAACGTTACACTTCTTTCTAAAGGTGGTGTATGCACACACATCAAAATGGAGTACTGTTCATTTATTCCTGATTATGTGAATGCCATTTGCAGTCACCTAGAAATTATACAGAAGGCTACGGAGCTATCTCATGCAAAAGAGACTGAAAGCTCTTAGTGCGCATGGTTAACCAATTTGTTTTCTAATTGGAGAGGAAGTATTTTAAAATTGTTCATGTTGATTGCAATCATTATTATCCTTTTAGATATCATTTTATTTATATGCAAAATGTTAATCAAAAAGCTTCTTGAATAAATAAAAAGAGTAGAAACATTGACCACTGCCACTGAAAAATTCATACTGAAGAAGAGGACAGTGAGAAAAGTATAAGGAGAAAAAATGGATAATCAAACTAGGAGGGCTTTTTGCACCAGGGTTAAATGAACATCTGTGATTGGCTTTTGGATTGATGACACACTATAAATGGGGTGTATTTTTTCTGTTTTTCACATTGATGAAGGCTTTGTAATATATAAGCTGAAACATGTCTGTTTGGTACACTTTATTTATTTAACTTATTGTTATTCTGTCTCCACGGTCTGCTGGTCATATATTTTGGTCTACACAGTGATTTAGGACCCTGCAGATGCCTTACTTGCAGAGGCTTTCTTTGGGATTGCTGGATAAGGAAGAATCCCCTGAAAAGGGGGGAAGGAACTCCCAGTGGCATCTGTACCTTCATAGATCACTGTCACAACCCATTTGTCTGACATTATTTGCTGCTAAAGAGAGAAACAGAGGGTCAGATTTTGAGGAGATTTAAAGGCTTGCCATGGTGGGAAATGTGTGTATGTATGTGTAGGGGGGATTACAATGTCTAAACAGTCATTTAGACTTGCTGGACTGTTCTGGTTTCCTGAAGGCTCCCCTTTTCTTTTTGTAGCCTCCTTGACATCATTTGCTGAGCCTTCTTAATTTGCTTTTAATAAAAAGATTCTAAGTTAGAGATGAAACCTTTAATAAACTTGGACAAGGAAGGCTGAGACATCACTCACTGGATCAGTTTCTCAGTCTCTCATGCTACATTTTCAGGACCTAAAAGTAGATAGGCCAAAAAAATCTACCTCTCAAGGGTAGAATTCAAACTTTGAGCCAGCTTTAAACATCCTCAAACAAACTGTTGAGAACATAACCATGCAAACCTTCTCATAAGAGAATCAGTAGCTGCAGCTCTGGAAGAGTCATCAGATGAGTCATAAATACACTTCAAAGAACGTTTGGTTACTTGAGACATAAAAAATAAGAATAAGAATATTCACTGATTTTCTGTCAAAAGAAGGAAAAGTGCCAATAATGTTCCTTGTATCCTCAAACAAACTAAGCAAAAACTTTAACACATGAGCTTGACAATTAAGAATCCAATAAGAGTAACAGAGGAATACATTATTTTCCCAAATCTAAAAAAGATTTTCCATCTGTATCAGAAGGAGATGAATTAGCATTTACTAAATGTTTAGCTGTAGAAGGATTTCTGAAGGAAATCAGTGCAGGGTCATGTATAGGATTAGAAAATAAGAATTTGTAAGATTAAGGAACTTACACTCTATCTGTTATCTTAGGGGCGGCAGGCTGACTGTCAGGCATGTTGCAGGTAATAAAAAACATACTCTAAAGCTGGATGAATAGGAGTAGGTTGAATACATTCTAGTTATAACTCATAATGTTTTTCTAAGAAACTGGAATGTCATTATGTTCCCACTGAAAGAACTGGTCCATCCTAGATATGGTATTAGAAAAAGAAAATTCTTCCAAGGGGCAATCAGAACTAATGCTATCCTCAGAATCAGTTACCTGAAGAGAAAAAAAAACAAACGTTGTTCTCTCAAATTTCCCTTCAGAAAATGAAAAATTCCTTTTCCTCTTAGCAGTAAATCTAGAAAGAAATGGGTTAAGAACTTGAACTAACCCATGAACAAAGCCCCCTGTCCAAAGCAATAGAAACAGGAGAAGATAATTTCTAACTTTCTGCTTATTTTTGTCAGGAATCTCTATAAAACCAGACTGGCTACTGTTAGGGATATCACTAGAGAGAAGAAGAATTCCAGCCTATCTAGGCAAATAAGCATTCAGTGCTCCTTACTCCAAGGCAGAGAAAAATGTTTCTCACATGCCTGCCAAGGGTACCCCCACAACCACAGAAGACATATCTAACTCATAGTCCATGGTGACTGAAGGACTACACCACAGGAAATCAAGGAAGAAAATGAATGGTCTGGTGATCCAGAAATGGTTACTACAGACTCACTCATCTGTGGCTAAGGCAAAGCAGTGGCCTGCTGAAGGGTCAAAGACTGTCTGGAAATTTTCTTATTTTTCTGTCTGGAGGAAGGAAACACTGAGGAACTAGTAAGTCATTCAATGGTAAAGCCAAAAGGAAGCTTCAAGTCCTGGTAAAACTAATAACAGCAGTCAGTAAAAAGGTAAGTATTAAAAAGTTGTGTTTTCACCTTGAAAAACACTGTGACAAGCACAAAAGACACTCCAACCCCTGAACTTAGTTTATAAAACTTAAAAAAAAAAATAGCATAAACATTAGGAAAAACAACATTTACACTAAAAGTAATAAAAGAACCACACTGTTTCAACCAACATAAAAGTTGTATGACACTCCAAGAAAAAATTAAATTCCTAGCATAAAATAAACAGTTTTATTTAAAAAAGTACTATGGCAGTCATGAAATAAATTGTGAAAGCTTTTCCCCAAAGCAAACTTATCTTCCCAGCAAAGGAAAAATGCTAGCCAACCGTTGATCCTGGAAAGCCCACAAAAGGAACATTCTTCAGCAGCAGGAAATCTCTTATGGACTTCTTGTCCAGACCACTGATTTTTTCTAGCTCTCCTCAAGCTGTCAATGGTCTGGATGCATACACTGTGCCTTTATTCTTTGCAAGTTGGCCAGCTGTTATATCCCTGGCATGATATAACCCATATTGCTAAGGCTACTGCAGCAGTGAATCAAACATCTAATGTTTTACTAAATACAACTTGCATATAACAGTACTTTTTTAATGATAAATGCTATAGGCCCACTGAGAAGACTGACAGAATGAGTGGTGGAGAGGAAATCCATGCAGGTAGTTGAGGTATCATGGCACATTCAGTGAGATTGTTAGGAAAATTAAGGATACATGAAAGACAGAACATTAAATGCAATTTAAAGGGCAGACCAATTAGGCTAATTTCTCTTTATGACATCAGGCATAATTAAAAATAAATGCACAATACTTTGAAACCCTCAAATTAGGGTAGAATAGGATAGCAGAGAGTTTCTGCTGCCCTACATAACACCAGCTGGCAGGAAATGTTTCCTTTTAATTAATTTTTTGACAATAAGAGATGAGAAAAAAAGGTTATTCCTCAACCCACTGGAACCCAACGAAAGAACAAAACATACCAGTAATCATCCAGGCAATAGTTTGCTGACAGGCCACTTTCCTAGATTAAAAAAAAAAAATCACTGTGTAATGGAAGATGACTGGAGAGTACTGAAACACACTAAATCCTATAAGCAGTGTGTGGACCAAGCATGGAACACTGAATTTATTATTCTGTTGTGTTGTAAGCATGCATATGAACATTTATGTCATGTGTGTGTTTGCTTAAATATGCTGTGTCCTTTTTTGGCATCATATAACCCATATAGATAAAGGCTACTGCAGCACAATTTACTTAGTTGTCTGTCTTGAAAGAAGCCAAACAGATCTATTTGAGGTGTTCTCCACAAATGTCTTGGCTCATTTTCCATGTGTGAAGGGCTGCCCTGGCCCTGCTCAGCTTTTCTTGTACTACACTTTGCTCTGAATGAATGTATGAAGCTTGTAGGGTTAACTTATACTTCAGAGTGACCTGCCAAGCTACAATAACCAGCCTTCATACAGGGTAAGACCTGGCAACCCCCTGTTTATGTACCACATTAATGTGTATGGTTTGTACCTACTTGCAGAGGTCCAAGGGACAACCGATGATGAAGAGTTTCTATAGCATGGATCACAGCTAGCATATGTTTCTTATTTATGTGTTTGGACTGTTTGTTTTGTTCCAAAGACCCTGCAGTTTTGCCCCCATTGAAATAGCACCCCAAGAAAAACTTGATGCATCTATTGCAGAAGATTGAGCAGGGATTTGAAGACGGAATAGCAGACCTGGATTCAGGGAAATCTGCTCTCTCCATCAAAGCATTTCTCTCTTCACAAAACCTCTGGATTTTTCTCATGTGTGACCTGGCAAGAAGAAACATGAGAATCATGGATGCCATGAACTCTAGAATCCTGTTATGGCCTCTGTCTGAAGTCTGAGACTGATTGGAGAAACTTGGGAAGACGTCCGGATACAAGTTCCAGGGAAGAATCTAAAAGGCATCCCAGAAAAAAAAAGAAATTAAAGACGATTTTAACTGTTGATCTGATAAACCAGGTTGAGATGGAGACTTGTAGTCTATATAAGGGACTCCTGACAGCTAGAAAAAGACTCTGCAAAGATAACCAAGTCCAAATAAGGAAAACTGTGTATTCTCTGCAGTCTGAAATAAGCTATCACTGGAGATGGACAATTGGTGAACAGCCTTGGAGATGTAGATAACCTAAAGTGTAATGCAGATAAAGTACAGTTGTCCAAGAATTAAAAGTTATGTACTCACCATAACTAGGCATCTGTGTTGTTCATTTACATTCTTCCTCAACACATGAGTTAAGACCCAATCCTCGGATCTCACTCTGCTGCATACTCCAGACTATGGAGCCAACTCTCAAGCCCCTCCCTCTACTCATGTCTTAGTCCATCCCCATTACCTCAAATTGAGTTTGTTGCCATAAGACCCTACAGCTGGACAGAAACAGGAATAGCTGACAGAAAAAAGGAAGGGCTCAAATCCAGAACTTTAAGTTCCAATACACAGTTCAACAGTTTTTTCCAGAGGATTGAAGGAAGGGGGGTGGATGGAAAGGAAGTTGAAGAAGAGCCTAGTTATGATGAGTACATAACTTTTAAATCTGATGTTGTCCTTTTCATTCTTCATCGACACATGGGACAGAGTCTCCAGCTACATTGATCTTGGGTGGCCCTCATGGACGTATATTCTGGAGTACCACTGAACCAAAGGAGGCCTCTGTTTCTACATATAATATTCAATTTGTAAAGAGTAACAAAGGGATGAGCATTGGACTATGTGACTGCTGCACAAATATCATCAATAGATGTTCGTGACCAAAAGGCAGATGAAGAAACCATGGATCTGGTTGAATGAGACTAGGATGGTTTGGTTAGGGTAACATCCTGTTGAGAACAGACCCAAGAAATACAGTCTATAATCCTTTTGGCTAAAGTGACTTTAGAAAATGGGAAACCCAATCTTTTTGGTGAAAAGGAAACAAATAGTTGATCTGATTTTCTGATTTATTTTGTCCTGTGAAGATAAAAATGTAGTTGTCTGTGTACATCATGGAGATGAAACATGTACTCTCCTTTATTCGTAAAATTTGGGAAGAAGACTAGTAAATGAATAGATTGATTAATGTTATTTTCAGAGGCTACTTTAGGTAAAAAAATGAAGGGTCTGTCTGTAAGGTAACCCTATCTTTATGGAAAAAGCCTAGAGTTCTAATTGAAGACATCACCAGACCTCACACAAATTACAACTGGGGTTCCACAATAGACTGGATATTAGTATTCCACCCTTTTAATGTCATCAATGTAGGCATAATACCTAATACCATTAGTGAACACCACCCAGCATATACCATACGCAAAACTACTCCAATCACAGGCCAACACCAATACAAATCTACCAGAAATTTTACTAAGTTCCAATCATCCATATTTAATGAAACCTTAGCTAAAGTAAACGGGAAACCCCTCAAATCCCTACCACTTAATGAGGCTGTTGAATTCTTTAACTCAACATTTCTAGACACCCTAAATAGGCAGGCACCCGCCCGCCAAAAATGTATAAAACATAACCATGCATGCTGGCTCTCAAAATCCACCAAAGAAGTCATGTCCACAAGAGATAAAATCTGGAAATCATGGCAGAAAAACAAAGACCCCTCAATTCTACTACATTAAAACCAACTCCGTAACCAGGCAAAACATCTAATAACCACTGATAAAAAAAGACCACTACTTCCACCTACAAAGCCAACATAAAAATAATCCCCAAAAATTCCGGTCCTCCATCAGCAAACTATTGCACCCAGGCTCTCAAAGCAATCCATCCCCTGACTCACAAAAATCTCCCACTGAACTGCTACCCTCTTCAATTCCTACTTCATTGACACCATAGCTAACCTAATCGCCACCTTTCCTACAGTTAACAGCACCATCACCAAGACAGCTGATGACCAAATCATCCCAGAAAACAAGTCTACCCTTAACCCTAACCTAAAATTCTCCCCCATACCCACCAGCACAATAAAAAAACTTTTACTTAAGCTAAAACCCTGTACTCTGGCCCCTGACAATCTACCCCCACACTTCCTGCAGCTAGCAGCAAACTCTATAACTTATCCCATCAGCATACTCATAAACAGATCAATTAAAGAATCCCTTGTCCCAGACATCTGGAAAAAAAAACATTCATTCTCCCCTTGCAGAAAGGTGGCACCAACACAGACACCACAACCTTTTGACCCATAGCAATTCTCTCACCCCTCTCTAAAATACTGGAAAATGCATCCATGCCCAACTCCTCAACCACCTGCATCAAAATCAAATTTTATCACCCACTCAGTATGGTTTCAGACCAGGACACAGCACCACTACCGCCCTCCTATCCTTCCTCGATACAGTTAACTGGGCACGGGATTCTGGTAAAATAATTGCTTCACATTTCCTTGACCTCTCCAAAGCTTTTGATATCATTTCCCATACTATCCTCCTCACTAAACTATCCACCCTCCACATTTTTCCCCCTACCCTACAATGGTTCAACAGCTATCTCTCCAATAGGTAGCAATCCACCAAATGGCAACAGTCTTACTCTCCCTTCCTCAATACTTCCACAGGGATACCCCAAGGCTCTATACTTGGTCCTCTCTTATTTAGCATCTTTATTAACAACTTTCACACCACTCTCTCACAATGCTCAGTAATCTAGTATGCTCATGACTCTACAATAATATGCACTGCAAATTCCAGCTCTGAACTCCAGCAAATTACCCAGAATGACCTTACATCTACTGAATCTTGGATGCTTAATAATCATCTTGCCCTAAATCCAAAAAAAACTAAACTAGTAATTTTTATTTCTAGGAAAACCACTCAATTTGATAAAAAACTCTTCACTATACAAGCCCAAGACAATACCACTATAGAAGCTGTCCCTCACACTAAATTACTAGGCATTATTATAGATGAAAACCTTAACTTTGACCTGCACATAAACAATAACATCAAAAAAACACACCAAAAGCTTGGCATGCTCTACAGGCAACAACACGTCCTTAGCCTCTCTACTAGACAAACCCTTGCAACTACCTTTTTATTACCCTGTCTCCTTTATGGTGCCCCTCTCCTTACTAATATCCAAAATTCTACAAAATCCAAACTTGCTATGTGTTACAGCAGAATAGCAAAATTTGCCACCAAGGCCAAATTCTCATCCCACCACTGTAAGTCACTGAAACAATTAGGGTGGCTGGAACTCCCCCACCATCTCTCATTCACCTAACTAACTACTGTGCACAAACTAATCAACAGACCCACAGACTGTCCTGCTCTCTCAACTCCTCTATTCCTTCGCCATCGCCAAACTATGAAACTCACTTCCACCTTCTATAAGAAACACAGGCAGCACCACCACCTTCAAACAAATACTGAAAAATCATGTCAACGCTTTCTGGCTATTTTCTTGCTCTATAACCTAACCTCTTTACTTTCCTTATATGATTACTAAACTCCTATGTCTTTTGCTACTAGTGACTGATAATACTTTCTCCATATTTATTTTTATCTTCACTTGTTGATACTGGTACAATAATACTGATTAATATATCTCTGTTTATACCACTCTGAATTCATTGAATTCTGCTTTAATGTATATATTACTGTAATCAAACAAACTAGATTCCTACTTTTATGTATACATTCTGTATATGTTACTATATTTATTATCTTTAACACTGTTTCTGCTTCTGTACTAATTAATGTTTATATTTTTTCTGCATCTCGTTAGAGCTTTTCTCCCTGGACCTCCACTGAAAATGGGCTCTTTTAGGCCCAGTGGACTTTCCCGGTAAACAAATCCAATAAAATAAAATAAATAATAACTAAGAAATGCTGAGATATGAATGCCCAGAGATAGTTTTCTGAACAAGGCTTAAATACACTATTTTATATCATCTGCACATTGGAGTAATTATCTTTAATACTAGGATTCTTTAAACTTTTTACATTCAGTATTAATATATGTGTTATTTTCTAAACCATCTTTTTTGACTTGAAAACAATTACTGTTGAATGGATTTTATCAGTAGTAACATTATGTGAGTTTACGATTATTGTGGGTTTTTGTTAACCTGATAGTACCAAGACAGTAATTTTTTAAATTGTAAGAGCTTGGGTTATATTTTAATTAATTTTTGCATATTTTATATATTTTTTATACATTTTATTCACCTATAACATTTTATTCACTCTATTCACTAGGTCACTCAATGGAATTTTTTATGTGGAAGGCAGTATATCTTTAAGATAGCAGTAACTTAATTAATTCATTATCATGTGAAATTATAGTATTTAAATGATGCACAGGTATTGCCATTTTGTTCTGATGAAGTCCTGAGAGTATTCAGGATGAAAGTGCATGATAAAAAAGTATGCCACCTGTTTGTACTAAACAGTATTTTGTACACAATAAAGGATTTACTTTACATTCATCTCTGATCAGTTTTTTAAACTGGAGAAGCCCCATACAATTGCCCAGGTGTGCAGCTTGTTGTTTCTAGTTTTTGTTTTGTGTCCCAGGACCTTTTTCATTTGTTTTTACTCACCATAACTAGAAATCTCTGTTGTTTATTTTCATTCTTCCTCAACACATGGGTTCAGATCTGATCCTCGAATCTGACTTGGCCTTGTGCTCTAGACTTTGGATCCAACTTTCAAGCTCTTCCTTCTACCCATAATTCCTTAGCCCATCCCTATTAACTGATATTGAGTTTGTTGCCATAAAGCCTCATAGCTAGACAGAAACAGAAATAGTTAACAGAAAAAAAGAAGGGCTCAAACCCGAAACTGTAAGTTCCAAACCAGTTTTCTCCAGCAGATTGAAGGATGGGGGGTGGATGGGAGGGAAATTGAGGAAGAATGAAAATGGACAATGCAGATGCCTAGTTATGGTGAGTACATAACTTTTAAATCTGATGCTGTCCTTTTCATTCTTCCTCAACACATAGGAAAGAGTTTCCAGCGATGTTGATCTTCGGTGGCCCTTATTGAAGTATATTCCAGAGCACAGCTGAACCAAAGGAAGCTCTGTTTCTAGATATAATATCTAATCTGTAATGACTAACAAAAGGTATGAGCATTGGACCATGTGGCTGCTGCACAAATATCATCAATAAATGTTCTTAACCAAAAGGCAGATGAAGCAGCCATCGATCTGGTTGAATGAGCCTTGGGTGGTTTGAATAGGGGAATGCCTTGTTGAGAATAGATCCAAGAAATACAGTCTGTAACCTATTTGGTTAAAGTGATTTTAGACATTGGAAAACCCAGCCATTTTGGTGAAAAGGAAACAAATAGTTGATCTGACTTTCTGATTTGTTTTTTTCCTGTGAAGATAAAAGTGTAATTGTTTGTTTATATCAAGGAGATGAAGCATGTATTCTCCTTTATTCAAAAAATTTGAGAAGAAGACTGGCAAATGAATGGATTGGTTAATATTATTTTCAGAGGCTACCTTAGGTGAAAAGGAAGGGTTTGTCTGTAAGGTAACCCTATCTTTATGGAAAAATAATGTAAGGGGTCTTTGAAGAAAGAGGTTGGAGTTCAGATATTCTCTTTGCAGAAGTGATGCCTACTAAGACTGTTTTCCAAGAAAGGAATTTTAGATACGTTTTAGCTTAAGGTTCAAAAGGTTTCTGCGTTAGACCTTGAAGCCCAATAGTCAGATCGCAGGGAGGTAAAGGATGCTTTACTGGTGGTCTGAAAAGAAAACTGCCTTTTAGAAATGCTTTGCAGAATTTGGAAGAAGCCAAGAAATAACCACAGTCTCCTGTGTGAAAATTACAGATAGCTACTAAATGTAGCTTAATAGTAGAAAAACTAACTCCTTCTTTTAAAAAGAATTGCCAGAAATTTAAGTACTGCAGACATTGGAGCAGAAAAAGGATCAACCTCATTTTTCAATTACAAAAAGGAGAATATTTTCCACATGGTCTTATAAATTTTCTTAGCTGAGTGTTTTTGCAAAGATAAAATGATGGTAAATACAGGGGAAGAAATCCTGCATTATCTTATCATTAATGGAAGTGGAAAAAACATGCAGCTGGTTTGAAAGCCTGGATATTGGGATGTTTGATTCCTGATAGGTGTGAGAGGAGATCCAGCGATGGTTCCAGTATCCATGGAAGATAACAAAGATGAGACCATAGAAACAGGAACCACACCTGTCAAGGCCAGAAAGGGGCAATGAGGATGACTGAGCTCTTCTCCCAGCTTGCTTTCTGCAGAAATTTGGGAATCAAAGGAAGACGGGGATAAGCATAAAGAATAACAGAGGGCCAAAGGTAGACTAGAGCATCTCTCTATGACTACCCCTGAGGGGCAATAAGAGCAAAGTCTCTGCTGCACTTGTTGTGGTTGACACAAAGTGGTTGCAGCAAAGTTGACCCCATGACAGAAAATCTTTTCTACCACAGATTGACTGAGAGACCATTCATGAGGCATCAGAATATGTCAACTAACACATTGGTTTTACTACAACAGGCTCAAAGAAAAAAACATAAATGCACAAACAAAAATAAATTAAAATGGCAAAAAACAGCAGAAAAAAAGTAATAAACCAAAACTACTTTATTAAAAAAACAGTTGGTGGTAAGCACTTTCACTCAGTAATGAACTTCATCAGACCAAGCAATTGATTTCAAAACATCTATTTATACAAATCCTGCCATATCATATGATCAACCCACATTAATGTGTTAACCCTTTCCTTTTGAGAACAACCTTAAAATGTTCATGATCATTAAAACCTGGACTTGCACAGGCATTCAATTTTATCTGCCAACAGTATTCTTTCCAATCTTATTTATCTTCAGCAGCCCATCTTGTACTATATCCAAATACATGATCCAAAGCAGCAAACTTAAAAACAGCAGCGCCTACTCACTCAACATGGATTCCATTGCCATGATTAGCTAAAGCTTCTGTAAAATCTTTTCTCTATATATAGCTCTAATATGCTCATAAATTCTGAAAATGTAACTCTCTTACAGTTCTTCCTACATAAAAAGCAGTCCAAAACTGTCATAATGCAGTGTAAACTATAAACCTGGATTTGCAATTATATTTGTAATATGACCTCACTACATAATTCCTATCTTCTACTAATGCCTTATCACCATCTAAAAATATATTTAAAATAATTATGTGTTGCACTTAAAAACACCTCTTGTTTCATACTTCTCTTTCATACACCTATGAAAATACTCCTTTAGGGTCTTACCCCTTCTGGAGACAAAAACAGGACTATCACCTACCACTTATTTTAGCCCTTGAACATTCATCAAAAACAATTATTTTGTTATTGTTTCCTTTATATTGTTTTCATTGACCGAATTCTCAATCAAACATGCCAGAGAGCATTTTTACTATCCCTCACTAAAGGGGCTGCATAATTAAGCTCTCTATTATTTAGCGTATCTTCCATAACATTATCAATTAATGAAACAGGATACCCCCTTGCACTAAACTTTTCTTTTAAAACCTCTCTTCCTCAATAAAATAACTAAATTCATCCGTTAACCTATTTACTCTATCAAACTGGCTCTTCACAATATTATTTTTCAAACTCTTCTTATGGATACTACTATAGTTCAAGTAACTATTACTTTGTACTGTTTTTTTTTTTTTATAAATCCTAACATTCATACTGCTGGCATTCTTGTATACTGTCAAGTCCAGGAAATTGATGGTCTTTTTATCTACAATAAAATTAAACCTTAAATCTCATAAAAATCTTTCAACAAATTTTCGAACCCTTTCCAAACAAAAAACAAATCATCTATAAAACACTTGTATATGACAATATGTTTATAAAACACAGATTTATAAATAAATTCTTTCTCCCAACCCATCATGAGCACATTGGCATAGCTTGGAGCCATCGCAGGCCCCATAGCTACGCCATTGATTTGCCTGTATATAACCCCATTAAAAACAAAAAAATTATACGTAAGAATAACATCCAAAATCTCAGTCAACAACCTCACTTTGTCATCAGAGAAAAGCTTCAATTCACGAATTTCTTTATTAACTACTTCTAGCCCCTGTGTTTATTTTGTGGGATGGCAGTGTCCAAGATTTACTTGATTTTCAAGAATATTTGAATGGGACCACTGATTTCCTTAGGTTCACTCTTAAATATTCAAGTAAAGAAATTGATTTCTTGGATGTACGACTCACCTATGATGTGGACTTATGTATAAACACCTGCATTTATCGCAAAGAGACATGGAAGAACCATTACCTATGTAGAAATAGCATGCACCATCATCACATTTTCAAAAATATCCTAGAAAATCAGATCATTAGAACTTCTAGGATCTGTACAAGAGATTGTGATTTAACACAAGAAACTGAGCAGATACAGGGCTTCTTACAGGATAGAGGCTATTTGGAAAGAGACATTGTTATGAGAGCAGATAAGCTGGAGAATATTAGGAAAACAAATGGATGTCCTTCATTCAGGAAAAAAGATGTGATGAGGCAAAGAAAAAGGAATTTGAGAGCGACAGCGGATCTCAATAAGACTCTAGATTGTCTGCTGACCTATAGTTCTGACTCTCGACCAGTATGTGACACCATACGCAAGTACTGGCCAGTCTTGACAGAAAATGAAAAAATTAAAGAGATAGTAGGGGAGAAACCACGTTTTGCTTACAAGAACAAAAAGAACTTAAAAAGGATGCTATGCTTCAAAGATGGAGTTTCAAAAAGAATTGGATTCCAGACATCTAAGAAAGCTACATATAGATGTGGCAAATACAAAGCTTGCCCTTATATAAACACCAGCCACTGTTTCTCACATCCTATTTCTGGCCAAGACTTCCATTTTAATGGATATGCTACCTGCCTTTCCTGAGATTTAATTTATCTAGCTAGCTACAAGAAATGTGTAGCTTTCTACGTAGGTAAAACTAACCAGTTGTTTAAAGCTAAGATTATGCAACATCTGCGGGATATCAGTAAAGCTGATACTAACAATGCATTAGCCACTCATGTTATACAGTTTCCCACACACTCATTTACTTTTATGGTCTTGGATCACATAGTACCCAATTTTCGTGGAGGTGACCTTAAAAATCTTACAGAAATACAAGAAACTGAGTGGATAATAAACCTTAGAGCTGACAGGCATCCAGGTATAAACAATATAGTACCACTGAAACCTCTGCTTAAAAACAGATGCTTCAAAATTTTCTGAAAGTTTTCTTCATAACTTTATTTTAATGTTAGGAAGGCCTGGTTTTTGCAGCTAGAGCTATAGCTTTAAGATGTTAAAAAAAGTGTGTTACATCTACTCAGTATGATGTCACTAAATGACAAATGTCTGATTGGATGGGACTATGTTTTTAAACTAGTGAATAGAGCTCATTTTTAGATCTGATGAAGGCTGAAGAGCCGAAAGCGCTCATCTTTTACTAGAGCTCTTGGATTTTATTCGTTTACCTGTTTGTTTGTTTCTATTAAAGGAGGAAGTGATTCTCATCGTGGTGGTTTTTCCAGGCTTTTATTCAGTTTTCACATTTTATCCACGGACTGCCTTTAGCTGTTATAGGGTGGTCTGTTTGTTTTATTTACTTCTAGCCCCTCCTCATTAGGAATCACAGTATACAAGGATACCACATCTGCTGTAACCCATAAGATATTATCATCCACTGTGACTTTTTAATGAGGGAACTGAAATCAAAAGAATCTTTAATAAAAGATTCACCATTAAAATACAATGTTTTCAAAAATGTATCCACATAAATGGCCATGGATTCAGTTTTGCTGCCTTTATAAGATATTATAGGTCTAAAACTAGGCACATCTATATTCTTATGCACCATCGGCATCCCAAAAAAATCTGCTCATCTTTGGCTTCCAAATCCTGAAATATTCAATTATATCACAAGTAATCAAATTTTCTACCATCCATTCCTCTGTCAAAGCATCGGTCATATTATAAGAACTAATAACATCAGGCCAAGGAATCTTAATATAAAACATAACATCATTTAACATTTTATACAAACTATCACAATAAAATTAATAATCCATGACCACTACAGCATTACCTTTATCAGCTAAGTTCATACAAAGCATTTCTTTCATTTGAAGTCTTATTATGATAAACAATTTCACTTTCCTTACCTGACAACATTCTAACTTTATTTTCACAAGTTGGCAAAAAAAATTCCAACTCTGACTTAATATGGGGGTTGAACAGGCTGGGCTTTAAAAAAAAAAAGGTAATATCTCCTTTAATAATGCCTTTTTCAGAAAAAAAGACATTTTAAATTCAGTTTATGAGCAAAATCCCTTAACGAATTAATGGAAGACACCAAATCCACCCTTGCAGATGGCATAAATGTTGACCCTTTACTCAACACTTCTATATGCTCATAGGAAAACAACATACTAGATTAATTATCTTAAAACAATCAGTCACAGTGTCTTGTGTCACATCAACAGATGCTACTATACTCTGAAACCATTCTGCATATGATTCGTTCCAAAGCTGGTTTCCTTGAAACTGAAGATTCCTTCCCCAAAACTTCTTCCATTGCTTCCATGGACCTTGCACCACCACTTGTGCTCAAGTTCTTGTCTCAGTGCCTCCATCCTGATATACTTTGACCTTGGTACAGCAGTAGTGTTGTCACCTCCCAGAAAGAGGTTCTCTGGTTCGATTCTTGACTGGGGTGCCTTCTGCGTAGAGTCTGCATGTCCTCCCTGTGTTTGTGTGGGTTTTCTCCGGGTGCTCCGGTTTCCTCCCACATCACAAAGACATGCATCTGGAGCATTTCTCCTCAGTCCTCCACTGAAAATTGGCTTTATTCCAAGTCAGACTTTCCCAGTACAC
The DNA here is from genome assembly GCF_019279795.1 of Protopterus annectens. Classification (NCBI taxonomy): domain Eukaryota; kingdom Metazoa; phylum Chordata; order Ceratodontiformes; family Protopteridae; genus Protopterus; species Protopterus annectens. The sequence continues at coordinate 700,800,225 of NC_056728.1, read as the reverse complement.
AAACGTTAAATAAAAAAAAAAACTTTTGAAAACCCAATACAGCCTTCTTATGATTTCTTTTATCCAGCTCCAAGTTCTTACACTGCTGAACTGATGTATCTGCTAAGGTCACAGCAGCACTTCTGAAGTTACTTCTCATTCTTTTGGCTGCCCTACCATTCACATCATTAATATTATTTCCTTGAATAACTTCTTCAGATGAAATTACAATTGAGGAATCCTCCAAAACAGCCAAACATACTCTGTCCTCATAATCCTTTTTATCCCTCAGAAACTTTTTTGACTTCTTGCACTGAAACACATCCTCTGCTGAAACTTTAGCAAGAATCCTGTCCATTCTTGCTTCAGAATTAATGGACGACGTTGATTCCTTTAAAACATTATAAGCAGTAACCACGGAATCATTCAGTACATTCAGATTCTGCTTATGCTCGTCCACTGGTTTTCCCTGGTATATGTAGTACAACTAGAAAGTGGTCTGAGGAGATTTCCCATTTGCACACTCTCATGGCCTTTCTGCAGAGGTGATAAGATCGAGTTCCTCCTTGTTTGTTGATGTACCAGGCCACAGACATGTTGTTGGTTTGAATTGCAACAGTTCCTAGAGGAAGAGAATCTTGAAAGGGTTCCAATACTAGTAGGATGGCTCTCATGTCTAGTACATTGATATGCAGATTGGTCTCTTGAGGGAACCATGTGCCTTGAACCATCGTTGCCAGGAAATGTCCCTCCCCACCCCAGCTGGGAGACATACATAATCACTGTGGCCATTGGGAGTGGAAGAATAAAAGGTTGTCCTAGGTGAATGTCATCTGACTGGATCCACCAGCTGATGTGACTTGCAAATAGGAGTAAGTTTGACTGGAAAGGATAGGGGTTGTTCAAAAGTAGACCACTAAACAGCTAGAGTATATTGAAGGACACACATAAAGACATACATAAAGAATTGTGCTAAAGGAAGTAACAGAGTTGCTGCTGCCATGGATCCTATTGTTTGGAGAACTGATCTGGCTTGGAGGAGATGGATGAGAGATAAGCAGATGGACCTGAGTCCTGAGGGTGAATATACAATGAAGTTATAGCGATGCTATCTGTGTTGTTCTATTCAGATGTGTACCAATGAACTCCAGGCTTTGGACTGGTGTTAAGCTTGATTTGTTATAATTTATTGTTATCACCAGTAACTGACAAATTTGGAGCAAATAGTCCCAGGACCATTGGAGAATATGTTTGGAGGTTGTGGTAAGGAGGCAGTCATCCAGATATGGAAACACTTGGAATACTTTGAGTCTCATATGAGCAGCCACCACTAACATGCATTTGGTAAACACTCTGTGGGCTATGGTGAGTTCAAAGGGCAGGGCTCTGAATTGCTAATGACCGGCTCCCAGCTGAAAGCATAAATGTTCTCTGGATATCCTGTCTAAAGGTAGGCATCCTTTAGGTCTAGTGATACAAGAAAGGCATGAGGAAGAATGAAAGGCAGAAGAGTATGCAAAGAAAGAATTTTGAAAGTGGGTGCCTTTAGAAAGGTATTTAAAAGAGACAGAACCAGAATGGGTCTCCATTGTCCTTCCTTCCTTCACTGGCTCCAGAAATATTCTGGAACAGAACCCTTTTCCTATGAAGAGGGATCGAAGCCTTTCTATGGTGCCTTAACCTAGTAAATCCCGAATGACAGGTTCCAGCAAAGGAAGCTAGTTGTGTGGTGGGGGAGGAAAGCCCTTGAAAGAGGGTATGCTTTCCCATGACATGGCATGGCGTTTCTTGATTATAGTTATAACCCGTTTGTCTGCATTTACCATTTCCCAGAAAGGGAGAGACAGAGAAAGCCTTTTTGAAAGACAGGTGATGGGTTTGAGGAGGGATGGAAGTCACAGGTTTTTGCTTCCAAAGGAATGCTTCCCCATAGGAAATTCCCTATGTGATCTGTCTGAAAATCTTTTTCTTGCTGTTTTTCTTTGTTTGTAATTGGATCTAGGGTCCCTCTTAACAAAAGAGGTGGACTTGGCTGAGTAGCTCCTACGGTATCCAGGGACTGTAGAAAGTAAAATTTGCCTACAGTCTTTCATAGTCTTACCTTTCTCTTGCAGGGCTTTGAAGTTTTGCAGCCAATGGCCCAAACAACAGATATTTGTCAAGGGGTAAATCTAAAATGTTAAATTTGAAGTCCTTAGAGATGGGCTGATTAAGCAACTTTGTGTATGTCTGATGACTAAACCTGTGGCTATAGCCCTGGAGGAGGTATCCACAGCATTATAGCTGCATTTAATTCTGTGCCTGGCAATCTGAGTGGCTTGAGATGGGAAGGTCTGCATTAGAGGCTTAGAATCTGCAGTTTGTGGGTCTGACATAACCTAATTCAAATGATGTAGAACAGAGGGGTCTATATCACTTTATCGAATGCTTCTTTAATTGAATACCTCTTCATCAAATCCTTTTACTTGAACATCCGATTCATCAAACTCGTTTATCATTGAACTGAATATTATCAAATTATTTTTTTTTGGCCAACATCAGGAAAATAATACATGCTGTAAAAAAATAGCTTTAACTTATGTAATAAATTAGTGGCATTGTATAATGTAATTGAAATTGTACTGCAAGAAAAAGATCATAGATAATGTTATAGTGTGTCCCAGATTAAAGCATATTTATTAATTAGAAAAAAAGGGTTTGTATTAATGTAGTACACTGCAATAAGTTGAGTAGCAAGTCCCACCTAACCCTCACCTACTAATCAACAATCGGTAAAAGTTAAGTAATATTCATACCGATGGAGGCATGAATATTCACAGTGTATTCCTAGTTTACCATGGTCTTCAACGTAGTGTGATCTCGGAGTTGGTATATTTAATTTGCAAGGATTGGGGGGGGTGAAGCCCCCCACTTGGGGGGTGCAGGGGGCACAACCCCCCTGCATATGTAAAAGAGAAAAATTAGTTGTAGTTTTTAAGTTTTTAATTACTGAGGCTACACCCACTTTTCAGTGTAGTGGTCTGAGAAGTAGTATAGTAAGACAAATTTGGATAAATATTAAAATTAAAAGTAATAAAAGATTAAGTTTTTATTTTTATTTAAGTATTTTTTAAAGTATTGAATTTTAAATATTAAAGTAATGTTTAAGGTTGGTATATATTTTCTGTTTACGGAGTGCATTAGTGATGTGACATGTTAAATTTTGTAAGGTGGTCTACTAAAATGATTCGATCCTTATGTGTTCGATGATAAAAGAGTTAGATGAATAGGACATTCAAGTAAAAGGGTTTGATGAAGAGGTATTCCATTAAAGAACTATTTGACTAAGTGATATAGACCCGTACAGAGAGCAAGTATTTTGTAATTTGCATCTGGTAGTTAATAGCCATGAATGCAAGGGTGTAGGAGGTGTAAGCCTTCTTTCCCCACCTATCCATAGCCCTACTATCACTGTCTGTGGGAAGTACAGACATTTAGAAGGCTTATCAGAGGAAAGAGAAATAGCAGCAGGTTTAGCCACAGGGTTCTTATATAGGTGTTTAGTTCATCAGGCACCTTATAGAATGTATGTAATCTTTTAGGTGCCAGTAGTTGATAATCAGAGGCTGAACATGTAGAGTGAAAATGTCCTGGTATGTGTCTGGTACTGGAGGGACTAGAGAGGGGGCTGGTGTGTCCTTTTCCAGAAGACTATAGTATCACTGTTAAACATCAGAAATTTGCTTTGATTGCCATGATAAATGCCTCATCATGTTCTGAATTGTTTCTTCAAAATGGCCTCCTCAATAGGAGAATCAAGAGAGAGGGAGTCCCCTAAATCTGAGGAAAGTTGTTCTGGGGAATGCATTTGTGAAGAAGAGTCCAGGGAGTGATCAGAGTCCACCTCCTGCTCCTTCTTGGAGGAAAAAGAATCTTGATTGTCTTTTTGCAGTGTGAGTTGAGGTAGTTGGGTGAAAAAAAGGAGGCTTCACTGGTATGATTGCTTTAAATAAGCCCTGGGAGAAGTCAATCCATTCTTTTTCCTTGGAAGCTGTAGGGGAATTCACATGGCTAGTTTTGTATTTTTTCTTTTTAGGCAAGATGTCTGCCTGTATGTGTCTTGGTGGTTCAGAACCTTGGCAAACTTCAATAAGAGTGTTTGGAACCTCTTCTCTGACTAGGATATCAGATACTCCATGTAGGATCTCCAAAATAATGAGACATGGTTCATCTGAGGCATCTACAGCTTGCAAGACTTCAAGAGTCACACCACCCTCTGATGGGGTCTTGGTAGTGGGCAGCTGAGAAGGTATCTGATGGACAGTGGGTTCTGCAACATCAGCGGGTGCATCTGACTCAGAGATGTATGACCATGAGTCATCTCTGGGTTTCTTGAGCTTCTTCTTTGATTGGAGGGTGATGTTAGATGAGGATTCCACCATTTTGGCTTGGGCCAGGCATTTTAGATATAAATATAAATAACAATAAGAAAAAAATAGCTCATGTAAAATCACCAGGAATTCTTTATTGACATCTAGTAAGTGGTTTTGTCTTATACCAAAGACTTCTTCAGACTGAATGTTGCATACAAAAAAACAGCATTTATATCATTCTGGGTCACATGATTCAATCATTCAATTAATGTTTAATTTTCTTACAGTTTAACAAACTTTAAACTTTTCTTTATCATTAAGACCTTGGCAAGCATCTAAATTAATTTATCATAAATACTCCCTGCAGTACAGTTCATCTTCAGCATCAAACCTATTTTCAAAATTATGCACTTGATCTAAAATAATAACCTTAAAAATGACCTTACATTAAGTTTTGCTGTAATGTTTACTGACACCATTTTTGTCATCACCTATTGAGATAGCATATTTATGTTCATTAACTCTGTAATACAACTTCCTGGTAGTTCTTCCAATATAAAAGGCAGTACATGACTTGCATAAAACTAAACAACAAATTTTGATTTATATGAAAAACGTCCATTAATTCTGATTTTGACAATATTGACTTTTAAATCTGTCATGCCAGTGTACAAATATGGACAAAAATTGCAATTGAAACATCTGAACATTCCTACTTTATTATACTTTATACTAGGAAGACGTAACTTAGAGTGAAAAAACATTTTAAAGCACTTTCCTCTTTTCTGAACAAACAACAACTCTTCACCTACTAACTTCTTGATTTCAGTGGAAACTACTCAGAATCTTCCAATTATTTCTTATAATGCTTTTGATGGATCTTTCATCTATACAATTCATCACTAACATAGACATGATGAAATGGGTCTATATTAGAAGAGCAAAGCAACTTAAGAGGGAACGCTGTTTCGTTGACATGTAAAACCCGAAGTCTGAAAAGAGCAAAGTTACAAACAGCAATTTTTTTCCCTTGGAAAAAATTGCTGTTCCAAAAAAAAAATAAAAAAATAAAAAAATGATAAAGGCAAAAAAGTGGGGACCTTTACCCCCGACACCCCCCCAATTAAATATACCAACTCCAGGATCATACTACAGTGGAGAAAACAGCAAAGTCCCGAGAACGGCCCAGCAATTTTGTTCCCTGGTTAAAAAATTGCTGTTCTGTAATTTCACTGTTTTCAGACTTCGGGCTTTACGTGTCGATGAAAGAGCATTTGCTCTTAAGTCAGTTCACTGTTCTAATATATACCCTCTGAAATTGTGGTTCCATTTGCTCCACTGCTTCCATTTCAGCTTCACTCCTTGTCTCACGTAATAATTGTTGTAATTCCAGGAGATGGTCCATTCCCGGAAAGATTTGATTCTTTCAGACCTCTAAACTGTTTCTACTCCTGAAGGGGTATGCTCATCATTCTGAACTCCCTTTACACTTCCTGAGATGGAGGGCAGATGTTCGCCAATTATATAATGGCTGAGTGGGAAGATCGATATGTGCTCAACAGCACCTTTAAAGGCAGTTGATGTCACTATACCAGGTTTTGGATGACATTTTTATTTTGTGGACAGATACCCCTGAAAAATTAGAAGTGTGTTTAGAGTACATTAATAATACCACACCGTTTCTCTCCTTTTCTCACAGTTTTGATAAATGTAAAATTAATTTCTGAAATGTAGAGATTAGTAAGCATATGGCTAGTAAAAGATTTGTCTCTAATATATATCACAAGCCAACTTTTTCAAATTAATTTCTCCACTATCCCAGTTGGCATCATATACATCAGAAAAAATCAGTAGTCAAAGGTCAACTGGTCAGATTGGCCAGAATGATATCTGAACCGGATACTTTCTTCATGAATGTGATGTCCTTATGGACATATTTTTGTAGCTAGGATACCCCATTGAATTTTTAAATGAAATACATCAACTAGTAATTATTAAGAGAGAAATGGGGTATTATTTACCTATTTCTGGTATTAACAGCCAAGGTAATCATGACATGGGAAGGCCACTAGACCAGCCTGGAAGCTCCAACAGGCAGCTGTTTATATCTACATTTACACTGGATAGTTTTGCCATTACTAAATATATTAATAAAAATTGGAGTATTTTTTAAACGGACCCCTGAGTTTTAATTAAAATTGGTGAAAAAACATTTTATATGTATAGGAGAGATAAGTCATTTAAAAATTATTTGGAAGGAGCAAGAAAGCAAGGGGGGCAGCACAAAACATTTGGAATGAAAAAATGTGTCTTTTGTCCACATTGTTCCAAGATTATATGTGGTAACGCTTTTACAGTTCGATGAGTGACTTATAAAATCAAGAGGTATTATAATTGTTGTTCCACAAATGTGTCATATTTAGCCTAAATGCCTAAAATGCCCTATCTTCTATGTGGATAAAAACTCCAGGAGGTTAGGTGATCAAATTTATGAACACAGACTGGACATTAGAAAAGGCAATCCTACCAATGCATTGTAGAAGCATGTAATGGTATGTGACACTCATACTTTTGGCTTTTCAATGACAGAGCAAATTAAGAAAGACATTCAGGGTAGAATAATGGATGAGCATCTTGATGTGTGTGAGTTGAGATGGCAGATCAAATTAATGCATCTAGCTAGCCTGGTCTTAATGAAACTGTTTCTCTTAATTCAGTTTTAAAATTGAAGCATTATTAGAATGTGTGATTATATTGGTTCTTTTGGTTTATCATGTGACCCTTAGGAGGGATATTTAAATGTTTGTTTTAACCTAATATTTTAATTCTGATGAAATTCCAGTGAATTTTAGGAATGAAAGTGCTTAACTCTGGTTAAAGTTTTATATATTATTGCTGGCTCCGAGTTGTCTTCTGTGCATCACTAAGGAAGTTTCTTTCATTTTTTCATTTGTGGATTGATATTTCTTTATATGATAAGATTTTTTTCAAGCTCTCAGAAGGACTCCACTAGATTTAAAGCAGTATCACCTGTGTTCTTTGAGTTTCAGTAGAACCAAAAGGGTTGGTGGGCGCTGCTAAACAACCCAACAATACTTCATCTGACCTCCGAAAAACAAAGTTCGAATTCGTGTTGACTGTAAGAATATTTGTTCTACTTATACATCCTTCTTGATTCAATATAATGGAGCCATTGGGAGTATTGCGGAGTGTAAAACTCAATGGCAACATCATAAATCTTGATCCAGACTGAATCTCCATAAGTTCTGAACTAAAATAACACACTGACAAAAAATAGGAAAATAAAGCTGTAAAATAATACAATAGCAATAGGAAAAAAGTGCTCATATAAAATCAAAATCAACAGGAATTCATTATTGACATCCAGTAAGCACTTTCATCTTATATCGAAGACTTCTTCAAACTGAATGTTGCATACAAAAAAAGCATTTATATCATTGTAGGTCACATAATTCAGTCAGTCATTCAGTTATTATTTATTAGGGATACTTTCATCCTTGTGCAAAAAAATTGAAGAGTTTACTGTATTAGTATCTGATTTTCTTGTTACCTTGGATATTTAGTCTCTTTATATGGTTATATCCAATGATATGGGGATGGACCAAAAACACACAGGGCCAAACCAGGAAGCATAAATCCCCACTTGCAGTTGAAGAAACTAGTTGAATAAAAGCAGGAACAGTCCAACTGCAATAACATAGTTTTATTTCAATCCACCATAAAAAAATGATAAGCGCTTTCGTCCCAGGTCACTAGAACATCATCAGATAAAACAAAAAACATGAAGTCCACTTTATAAAGGCATAGAAAAATATGTCATGATCAGTAATTGAAAAAAGACACACCCCCTTAAAGACACAACAACAGTTATGCAAATGCGTTCATGAGTGGATGACAATGAGCATTTATTTTAAATAGTGTTTTTTCCAACAACATTGTTATGTACAAGCACTTTAGTGATGATATTTTTTAATCAGGAGGGGAAAAGCTAGTTTGTATGATACATTTTTAGAATATGCTAAAAATGTCAGCTCGTACCTAAAGTTTACATCAAAGTTTGATTTGAGAAGTTTGCACTTTTTAGATGTTTTGATATTTAAGCAAAAAGATAAATTATCAACTAAAATATATAAAAAGATATTCAAAATAATGCATATCTTAGTTATGATAGTATGCTCCCCAAAATAATTAAAAATAATATAGTGAAAGGACAGTTATAAGAACTAATATGCTTACCAAAAGTGATCAAGATTTTATGACTGAAAGGGCATCCCTGTGTTACAAATATCTAAACACAGGGTATTCTACAAAGGAAGTTAAGGAAAAGTTTGATGAAGTTGGTAATATGAGGAGAGAAGGTATAAACAGTGTCAAAGAAAAGATGGTCAGTAATAAAAATTTCAACTTGTCTATGTTAGTGAAGAATAGTATAGGTGAAATATCCATCAAAACATTATAAGAAATAATTGGAAGATTTTGAGTAGTTTCCCTGGAATCAAGAAATTAGTAGGTGAAGAGCCATCGTCTGTTCAGAAAAGAGGAAAGAGCTTTAAATTTGTTTTTTCAATTTGTCTTCCTAGTGTGAAGTATAATAAAGTAGGAATGTTTACGTATTTCAATTCCAACTTTTGTCAACATTTGTACACCAGTATGACAGATTTAAAAGTCAATAATGTCAAAATCAAAACTAATGGATGTTTTTCATGTAAATTAAAATTTCTTGTTTATTTAATTTTATGCATGTCATGTACTGCCTTTTATGTTGGAAGAACTACAAGGGAATTGCATCGCAGAGTTAGCAAACCTAAATATGTTATCTCAATAGATGACAAAAATGCTCTCAGTAAACAAAACTTCATGTAAGGTAGATTTTAAGTTAATTGTTTTAGATGAATGCATAATTTTGAAAATAGATTCAATGCTGAAGATGAACTAGACTGAAGGGAGTATTTATGGCAAATTAAATTAGATGCTTGCCACCCCCCAGTTCTTAATGATAAAGAACATATTAAAGTTCTTTAAAATGTAAGAAAGTTAAACATTAATTGAATGATTGATTGAATCATATGACCTAGAATGATATAAATGCTGTTTTTTGTATGCAATATTCAATCTGAAGTCTTCGGTATAGAAAGAAAATGCTTATTGGATGTCAATAAAGAATTCCTGGTGATCCTTCATAACATGAGCCATTTTTTTATTATTTCTGTTGTGGTTTTTTATGGCTTTATTTTCCACTTTTTTGTCCAGGTATTTTCGATGCTGAGTTCCGAGGAACATTTTAAGGGAGAAAAGCCTCAACCTAAGGGATTTTTGAATAAATAACTGGCAAATGGAGCAGGTTTTGCATTTGTGTTCTGGACTTAAACAAAAAAGGCATTTAATGTGCAAGTCCTCATATGGGATCTCGCATTTACCTCTTCTAGCTGACATCTAACAAAATGATCTACACAAATCAAAAACAGAAAAAAAGAAGGTTCCCCAAAGGGAACTTATCTGAAATATGAAAAAGCAAAGCAATGGTACAAGTGTTCTAACATAGATCAGTCTAATGGATGCATAACCCACTCTGAGGCTAGCAGTGAGATATTCTGAGGTACTTGTGTATACATCCATCTATATACTCCTGATGCATACAAGTTGAGGTCATGCATCAAATGTAAGCCCTTGAGAGGGTAAAGCTTCGGTACCCCATTCAAATGTCAGTGGACTGAAAACCCATATGTTAAGAATAATACAACAGTGATTTCATTAGGCCATCGGATAAATGTAACCCATACACAGAAAATCTGAAGAAAGCTGTGAACTATGTGGCAATGGGAATGTCACAATAAGCCCTCTCAGGTCTAGAGTTACCAGAAAACTCCAAAGAGGAATGACAGGTAACAAGCACTGTGAGGATAACATCTTGAGCTTTGGCACTTTTGCAAACATGTTGAGAAAGGAAAGATTTAGAACTGGTCACCAGGTTTATCTTTCTTTTGCACCAGAAACATTCCTAAATAGAATCCCTTTCCCATCTGATTTAGAGGTACAGATTCATTGCCTCCCCCCCAAGTAAACCATATGATTTAAAACCAGACGGAACAGTTCTATTTTGGTGGATGAACAGGAATAACTCAAAAAAAGGGTAGGTCTTCCCAGTGCCATCTGTAACCCTCCTGAACTACACTCATATCCCATTTGTCCAAGACAATCTGATGCCAAAGTGAAATCTTGAGGGACAGATTTAAGAAAGTGGCAGGAGAGGAAAGGGATGCTGAAAGGATCCCTACTTTTTACTTGATCTCTCCTGTCAAGTTTTCTTAGAACTCTGTTTGCCAGAAGCTTGTTGGGTTTACTTGTTTTGCCTTAAGAAATGGAACTAGAGGATTTAGTAGATTTAATGAAAGAAGAATGAATCTTAGTAACCCTGTGAATCAATTTGCCTCTTTCATTACACTGTTTTAAGTACCTGAGTAGCAGAAGGATGAAACCAAACCTTCTTATCCAAAGGAGAATTCAAAATCTCAGATTTAACCTACATTGAAAACTTCTGATTACATACCCAGGCAAAACTTATTACAGTAGCAATAGCTACAGCCCTGGAGAAACAGCACAATCATGCATGCTCTTTAAAGAATGTTTAGACACAAGAAAGACTGATAATAATAGGATTCAGAAAGAACTCGACTTCTGAAGGAAAAGTGACAGAAATGTTACTCAAACTGTCAACACAAGTCAGCATCTACTTCAACATATGAGCCTGGTAGTTCAAAATTCTGAAGGCTAAATATGCAGAAGAAAAAGAAGAAATAAACCTCTTCCCAAATCCATTAAAGCTCTACATCCTTGTCAGAAAGAGAAGGATTAGCATTGACCAAAAACCTGTTAAGATGGGAAAACAAACACTTGTTAGACTGAGGAACTTTACAAAGTCTGTCTGCATTTTTAGGGACTGAAGATTGACTATCAGGGTTATTGCAGGATAAGTCAAAAGCATCGTCCGAGGCTGGCACAAATAGAGGAATAGGAGTAATGTGTGGCATGTTCACTCGTAACATGTCATAATCTCTTTTTAAAGGAGAAGAAGCATCTGCTTGTTCCAGCTGAAATAAGTTATCCATCCTAGATACAGTCTCAGCAAAGAAAAATCCTGTATAGGAAAAACTAAGGAAGCACTCTCCTCAGATTGAGGATCAGGGTCATTTGAACAGAGGAAGCCATGTTCTTATCCTTATCAGAATCATCTGATAAAGGATTCTTGGGTATTATGGAACTATGCTTATTAGTCAAGTCTCCATGATGTTTCACTGAATTTAAAGCCTGCAGTAAGTCTTTAGCTAAAGTAATTCATTCATCTTTACCTATAGAAATATTGTTTTCAGAAGAATTATATATGCTTTTTTTGTTTCTTTCTCCTAGGGCTATCACTAGATGGTCACTGATTTAAGGGTGGTACTTCAGTCCAGGAAAGAGGATTCTTACCTTAGATTCCCCCAGGAAGAACTTCCCAAATAATTCCCAAGCCCAAAGTAAGTGGTTCTTCTATGCCCAGTATGTAAACTAGAACAGCTGCAGAGGATGTGGCTAACACCTGGTCTATGGTGGTGGGAGGGACTATACCAAAGGGTCCAGAGAAAATGAGTGAGTAGTCAGAGGAACAAGTAATGGCCACTGCAGTCACCCACCAGCAGCTTTACCACAAACTGAGCCTGTGGTGTCAGCAAGGTCTCCCTAGTAGTTTCTTCTTCTTACATCCAGCATGAGAAAGAAAGCCCAGTAGTGTAAGTAAAGCTTACCGTAACAGCAAATGTTCAGGTGATCACAGCTACAGTAGTATTAGCTGCATGGGTTATATCCAGACAAGGATATAACAGCTGATCAGCTTACAAAGCTTCACGGCACCTTCCCTTTACCCAAACTCTTAGCATGAGCTGAGGTGACTAAAACACAAGTTTGGGTGTGAAGGTCTTCACAGCTTTCCTGCCAGCAGAGAGTGGGAGGCCGAGTCCTGAAAGAGCAATGCCAGAAACAAAAACAAATAAAGGTCCATACCCTGGCATAGAAAACTCACTAAATATGGGGGAATGGTGGGAGGGAGGCAGTGGCTACTGCAGTACTGTTACAACTAAGTTTTACTTATACAACTGTAGTGTGATCACTGATGCAGTATCCATGGCTATATGGGTAGAATAACTTAACTAACTACATTTGGGAGGTGGAAGGAGAAAAGTCCAGGAGCTCCTGGAGAATGGTTTTAGTAAAGCTTGATCTGGACCTAGAGAAGGAATCAAGTTTATAGTGTTTTGTAAAAGTATGAACAGTGGACCAAGCAGTACTTTCTTGAATTTTAGAATCCAACCCTTTACAAAAAGCCATAGATGAAGCCAAGGCCCTGGTAGAAGGGGCCTTGACCCTACCTGAAATAGTTTTGCTGTGATGAGTTTAATAAAAGCTAACAGCTTTATAGAACCTTGGAAATAGTCTATTTTGACACTGGTGCCCCTTCTTACCTTCACAAAAATGAACAATTGATCTGAAGATCTGAAAGATTTAGTTTTATCAAGATAGTGCCTAAGCGGTCTGTGGATATCCAAGGTATAAAGTATCTTTTCTCCCTCATTTGTAGGTTCAGGAAAGAAAATGGGGAGATGGATAGTTTGGCTTAAAACAAACTTGGATACCACTTTAGGCATAAAAGATGGATCAGCTATCAAAGAAACCAGGTATCTATGGAAAATGATATAGGTTTGACTCACCATAAAAGCATGAATCTCAGATACCCTTCTTGTAGGGGCCACAACAATCAATAAAACTGTTTTCCATGTTAAGAACCCCAAATCAGCCAGATTAGCTGGTTCAAATCGATTAAGTGTTAGCTTCTCTAACACAAAATTAAGATCCCAAGGAAGGACTTCTGTTTTCCTTGAAGGCCTGTTATGCAAAACCCCTTTCAAGAAAATTTTGACATGAGGCTGTATTGAAAGAGGAAAATTCATGGGCAGACATGCTGAAATGGCCAATAAATTTATCTTGATAAAGGAATAAGACACGTCGTAGGATAGTAACTCACACAAATTTTGTAGAACCAGAGAACAACTAGTCCTGAATGGGTACTGGTTATGTTGTTGGCACCAACTAGAAAACCTTTTATATTTGCTGGTATATGATTTTCTAGTTGCAGATTTTCTTCCCTCCATTAATATCTTCTGCACGTCCTCAGTAAATAGGTGCTTAAAAGGTATTAAGACACTATCATCCAAGCAGTCAAATGAAGTTGACTGATGTTGGGGTGTATCAAACACCCTTGTTGTTGTGGGAGTAGATCCAATTTGTGAGGAAGCTTGTGGTAATTGCCCCTGGCCACTTTCAAGAGAAGGGAATCACCACACTGGATTGGGGGCTTTCTTCTGAATCTTTAGTACAAAGGGGGGAACATTCCTATCCAAGGAAAAGAAAATGCATCTGTCCTCCAGGCCTTCTTGCGTGGTGTCCCGGAACAGAATATTTCCAGCTGATTTTTGGGAGAGGAGGCAAAGAGGTCTACTTGAGGAACTCCTCACAGATTAATCATATCCTGGAAGACCTCCTTATCTAGTTTCCATTCACGAGGGTCTGCCCTGGTCCTGCTCAGCTTGACTGTCACACAGCTTTGCTCTGACGGAGTGTAGAATGCCTGTAGAGTGAGACTGTGCTGTAAGGCTATATCCCAAGCTAACATGGCTAGTCTGCAAAGAAAGTGCAACCTGGTTGCCTCTTGCTTGTGGATGTACCGCATGACTGTGTATCATCTTTAACCAGTTAAAGAGGTCCCTCAGACCAAAGATGTTTCAGAGAGTTGAGTGCCTTGTTCAAGGCAAGCATCTCTTTGATATTTATATGGTTATATCTGTCCTTTTTGTCCCACGCCCCTTGCATGTTTATCCCTCTTAAAACTGCTTCACAAGAAAAGTCTGAAATGTCTGTGGTGACTGACTGCTTTGGAGTAAGGATGGAGAAAAAAGACCTGGATTTAAGGATATATGTTGTCTCCACCAAAGGATTTCTCTTCAGACCAACCCCAGCACTAGGATTTGAGAAGATAAAGGGCACTGATACAGGGACCAAAGAGATTTCAGTAACAACTGTGTCTTTCTCATGTGGAGTCTTGCCAGGGGTATCATGAAAATCATAGATATCATGAGACACAAAATCTAGAGGTATTCCCTCACAGTGACAAAAGTCTGAGTGGAACACCTTGGAAACAGACCTAGGTAAAGATTTATTTTTCATGTGGAAGAAAAGCTCTTTGAACTGAGGTGTCGTTGACATCTCAGGAACACAATCCTATGTGAAGGGGTCAAGAGAGACTTTTGAATACTCTCTTGTAATCACAGCTTGTGTAAGAGATCACTCACCCAAGAGAGAGATTCCTGTCAAAGATAAGTATTTGTCTAACTATGGAAAAATGTGGATAACCCCTGTAGCCTGCAATGAGCTACATCTGGAGCTAGACACTTTGTGAACCCTCATGGTGCAATTTATTATTTATTACATTTTTTTTGCCAAAATTGGATGAGAAGATAGAAAATCCCTTGGAAAATTTGGAAAAGAAGGGATTCCCTGGATCAGTTCATCCCTTTCATCACACTTTCTGATCACCTCTGTAGCTGAGGAGCCAAACGCTAAACCTCTATCCAAGGGAGAATTTATAATCTCATTTTGAAACTCATATGGGAGGTGCTAAAAATGCAGCCATGCAAACCTCCTAAACACAGTACCAGTGGCCATAGCATGGAAGAAGTATCAACAGAGTCATACACACACTATAAACAGAGCAGTGACCTGTGCATTAGAAGGAACTCGGTTATTTAAAGCATTTTTTTGGTACAAGAAAATACTGTGGATAAAACAATCCTCACACTTTCACAATTTGTCAGAACAAACTTTAAAATATGAGCCAGACAGTTCAAAATTCTGAAAAGTTGCAGAAGAAAATTCATTAGAACAAAAACACTTGACCATCTGTCTACTTAACTGAATAAATGTGATTTGAATCTTCGACAAGGCATCTTTGCTAACAGAGAGAGACAGTCTCCAAGATCTGCTAGCTAAAGTGATTTTATCTGGACTAATCCTCTGTGACAGTTAAAAATTCTGAAAATCAAAGTTGCAGAAGTATTCACTTTTTCCTCATACCCATGAATACTTTTCCCATCCTTATCAGAAAGAGTAGGATTGGAATTAACTAAGTGCTTAGCAGCAGTGAGATCAACTAAAACTATAGTTGCTAGGTCAGGTTTGGTAATCATGTATAAACATTTAAAAGACTGAGGAACTTTTATATATCTTATTTGCCTTTGTAGGGGCAGCTGCCTGAGTATCAGGAAAATTGCAGTCAGTAACACACAAGCTCTAAAGAAGACAGAACAGGAGGAATGGGTGTAGGTTCTGGAAAATCCTTCTGTAACAGCTGACAGTATTTTCTGACAGTCTGAGAGACCTCAGTATTCTCCCATTGAAAACACTGGCACATTCCAGCAACAGTCTCAGAGAAAGAGAAACCCTGTATTCATCCCTGCATCTTCCTGTTCATAGGATCATAGATTAGTACTAAGCTAATTGCCCTTGCGAGCCATTTTAAGCCTAGCCAATTATCCCTTGTGAGACTCAAATCCTGTACCTTGTGCTTGCAAGGCACACCTTAACCATTAGGCCACCCTCCCAACCATTCAGCTTCAGAATTTTGAATCTCCTCAAGAAAAGAGGAATTCCCCTTTGTTTTACCAGAAACTGCTTTACAATAAAGGTCAGAAATATGAGGAAAAAATGTATGTATCCCTGTATCTTCCTGTTCAGTTTCAGAATCTTGAATCTCTTCAGGAAAAGAGGAATTCCACTTTCTTTTACCTGAAATTAATTTAGAAGGGTCAATAGCCTGAATTAAACCCTGAGCCAGACCACAATAAACTACTCATATCCAAAAAAAAAAAAAAAATTGAGGAGATGTAGATACATACTTGGTTTTCTGATTCTTTTAGACTGGAAAAATGGGGGCAGCTGTGTCACTAATGGCAGTATCAGCTTCCTCGGGATGGGGATAGCATTCTGACATGGGAAAACTTTCTCTGTTCCCTCTTTCAGAGCCAATAAGAGTGGCTCTTCCTTGCCCATTGAGGGGACCCCAACAGCCACAGAGGATGTGGCTAACACCCGGTCCATAGTGGCAGTAGGTGCTACACCA
Organism: Protopterus annectens; assembly: GCF_019279795.1. Lineage (NCBI taxonomy): Eukaryota > Metazoa > Chordata > Ceratodontiformes > Protopteridae > Protopterus > Protopterus annectens. Next base: position 700,783,668 of record NC_056728.1, on the reverse strand, counting down.
GAGGGATCTGGGGTAAAAGATGAGTGGTATCAGGTACAACAAATGGCCACAGCCATCTGTGGCTGTGTCAAATTGTTAGCCTACTGTGGTGGCAAAGACTGTTTGCTTATTTTTCTTCTTTTTGTGGCTGGAAGAAGGAATGACCGTGGGACTGGTAGTCTGTTTTATAGTCAAGCTGAAAATGGTGCCTCTGTCCTGGGGAAGACAAGCAGCAATTGCCCATAAACACTACCAGTCCAAAAAAAAATACTTTTTGACAGAAAACACAGTAAAAAGCACTTGAAAACACCATCCAGCCCCACAAAAGTAAAATAAGCACATTTTACTCCACAGAAAATATGTTTTCAGTTACTTTACACCACTTTTAAACTGGCAGAAAAAACAAACAAGTGCTCTGTTTAAAAGTACATTACAGTCTTGGGACAGTCGATTAAAACTCAACACTCTTAGCTTTTAAAATAACTTTCCTGAAGTGGAAATCAATAAAACATCAACAAAATTAAGAGACATGGAAACTTTTCCCCCCAAAGGGAAGTTATATGCCCAGCAAAGGAAAGTACAAGGTGACCATCGATCCTCAAAAGCCTCATAGGAGCGTACTCTTCAGCAGAAGTACAGCTCTTAAGGGCTTTACTCCCAAACTAGCCTTTTAGCAGCTCAGCTCAAGCTGCCTGACAGCTTGGGCTCATGGAAGGTGCCCTGAAGCGTTGGAAGCTGGCTGGCTGTTATATCCTTGCTATATCCTTGGTAGGATATATCCTTGGCAGGTTATAACCCAGAGAGCTAAGGCTACTGCAGCAGTGATCATTATGATGAACATTTGAAGGACCAGTAAGTATTTCCATGTTACTGTTGAGACAAAGAGAGAGATCTGTTCACCACTAAGGGCAGCTGGAAGAAGCTGGTCAGAAGGTGTTCACAAGTACTACACAGGCTTTCTCCACACCAGTCCCTAAAAATCTCTAAACTGAATCCACAAATTGTACAGTTTTCTCACAAAATACATAAGAATACCTTTTTACCTGGTAAGCACAGCTTGAAGGTGCAGGTCAGAAGGTAAGATGTCACAATGTGTACACAAGCATTCCCTCTCTAACTTTCCCAAAAAAGAACACAAATAGTATAAAGGCAGCCCTTTTATCACAAATAAGTGCCATAAATCAGAATAATTAATCTCAGCTGAATATATTCTATCAGATGAGATTTTCTTGTAAAATAGTCAGCACAATAACAATGCTGGTCTACTTAAAGAGACCCCAGTCCCTATTCTTGTCATAAATATACTAAAATATTTTTAAAAAAGTATGAAATGATTCCCCCAAAAAGGAGTTAATAGCTAGCAATTAAAGATGGGAGCTGACAGTTGATTCTCTGAAGCCCAGGAGGAACGTTCTTGAAGGCAGCAAGAAAGTCCAGAGAGTTTTTTCTGCACAGGCTGCTGTTTGCTCCCTTTGGAGCTCAAGCTATAGTAACCTAGCTACATGTGGAAAGAAGCCAGAGATTTTGGAAAAACATAGCTAAAAGCTACTGCAACAGTGATGCGGATGGAAATAAATGTGACTCAGCATTATAATACAGGGAGAATGATCAAATAATATATCGCTTAGTCTACCTTTAAAAATAATATTAATTCAGTCAATGCTGAAAAAAATACTAAGTACCAAGAAACAAGTGTTGAAGAGTAATTAAGGTAATTGGTGTAGCCAGCTATAAGTTAGCATTGCCGCCTCACAGCAAGAGGTTCTCCGGTTCGATCCTCGGCTGGGGTGCCTTCTGTGCGGAGTCTGCATGTCCTCCCTGTGGTCGCGTGGGTTTCCTCCGGGTGCTCCGGTTTCCTCCCACATCCCAAAGACATGCTGCAGGTGGATTGGGCACTCTAAATTGGCCCTAGGTGTGCGTGTGAGTGTGCCTTCTGTGGAAGGTTGGTCGCCGGGCTGGCAACTCGACACCGTAAAACTCCACTGCCATTCAATGTGCGGACAAGGTGATCCGCTGTGGCGACCCCTAACCGGGAAAAGCCGAAAGAAGAAGAAGAAGAAGAGGAGGTGTAGCCAGCTATAAACCACATATTCACTGAACAAAATAAAAAAAAATAAATAAAAAAACAGAGAACGTGAAAAACACCAACTGCAAAAGCATAAAATCAAAAATTGTTTAATACTCCAGCACCTCAGTTAGCAAGCCTTTCACAGAGTTAACATCACAGTAGCACAAGCTACATTTAACTCATTCACTCCGGAGCAGCTCAGAAAAATCTGCCTGCCTAATTCCATCATAGGAACAACAGTGCAGCCTGAGCTCATTTTCAGAAAATCCATTTCTAATACCCTACAGAAAACAAATGTTCATAACTCTTTAACTGTAAGAGTTAGACTAAAAATGTAAACCCGAAAGTTGTTCAGCAGACACTGACCTTTCCAGTGCATATCAAAGTCATTATTAAATATTTGGCAAGGAATGTTGATATTGTGCATGTTTTTTGCCTTTTTGGAAAAGCAAAGCACAATCATTTTGTCAATGTACCAAGTAGACCCATACAATTTGTATTTCATTTGTTAGTATGAATGTCAGCTTTAATATGATACCTTAACCCTTACTGTGTGATGCTCCTTTATGGAGATATTCACAGAAATATGATTAATATAATATTTCTTATAATTGATAAATAAAGCATAATATCTCATCACCTGTAACAGAGCATACATATCAGTGTAGAAGTTGTGTGTCTGAATGTCAGCTTCAAAATGATCCATCATTTGTGTGATCACCATGCTCCCTTGCAAAAATATGGGCATAATAATGAGAAGTATTGGAAATGTATAATTTTCATAATCCTACAACACTAAACCAACTGTGATATCTGTACATGTGTACAGTGCACAGACACAGTTCTTTTACTATGTTGTAAGGGGCAACACTGTCTTCAAAATGAGGTATTAATTGGCACACTGACATGCTCCCTTGCAACGTTATTTACCAAAATATAAAAAGAAATCATAATTTCCATAACCTAGCTCCAAAACAAACTTTGATATCTGCACATATGTACAACATACAGGCACAATTCTTTTACCATGTTGGAACCAGCAACACTGTCTTCAAAATGAGGTATTACTTGGCACATTCAGATGCTCCCTTGCAAAGTTATTTACCAAAATATGAAAAAAGCCATAATTTCCATAACCTAAGTCCGAAACAAACTTTGAGATCTGTACATGTGTACAGCATACAGGGACAGTTCTTTTACCAAGTTGGAATTATCAATACTGTCTTCAAAATGATGTATACTTAATACATTCAGATGCTCTCTTGCAAAGTTATTTACCATAATATGAAAAAAAGACATAATTTCCATAACCTAAGTCCAAAGCAAACTTTGAGAGCTGTACATGTGTACAGCATACAGGGACAGTTCTTTTACCATGTTTGAACTATCAATACTGTCTTCAAAATGGTGTATTACTTAGCACACTCAGATGCTCCCTTGAAAAGTTATTTGCCAAAATATGAAAAAAATCATAATTTCCATAGCCTAAGTCCAAAACAAACTTTGATATCTGCACATGTATACAAAATACAGGCACAATTCTTTTGTCATGTTGGAACCAGCAATACTGTCTTCAAAATGAGATATTACTTAGCGCATTCAGATTCTCCCGAGCAAAGTTATTTACCAAAATATGAAAAACAATCATAATTTCCATAACCATATAACCAAATAACTAATACATGTTAGTGTGGAGTGCAGAGGCGTTCATTATCATTCAGTAGAAATACTACATCATTATAATGCAGTCAAAATAGTATAACACTTGGATGTTACTGAGCCCTTCCTTCTACCACCTAATTTCCACCCATGACTAATAAAGCAAAGAAACATGCCCAACTACTGAGTATAAGCAGAAGTACAGTAATACAAGCAGAAATGTCAAACTTATCTGGTTCATCCATGTAAGAATTAGTCACAAAACTAATAATTCCAGTTATCACATCTGACCATCACTCTGGTTTTCCTCAATCCAGTATGTGCATATTATTAACAGATAATAAATTATTCTCGAAAGCTGGATACATAAACAAAAAATTATAATAGCCATCATTGAAACCTGAGCTATGGATAACCTATACTTGTTACACCATATCTGTATTACGATCTTCAGCCTGACCATGTATGCACAAGCACTTCTCTGGTACACAAATGAATTATTTCCCCTACCAACATCTTCATTACTACATGTTATATACATGTCCCTAAATTAAACATTCACCCAAATGACCCCTTCAGGAAGATGTTGAGATATGCACAATCACCAAAATTTTATATATATATATATATATATATATATATGTATATACGCGTGTGAACAATGTATATATGTGCAAGTACATTATGTACATACATATATAGCCATATTCACACATGCACAAATTATATATATATATATATATATATATATATATATATATATATATATACAGGAAGAAAAAATCAGGGGTTTAGGAGGGTAGGCAGTTTTTGAAGAATGAGTGGGGTTGCTTGCAATTACTCCAACCAGAGAAAAAACACAACCTGGCTTGTACATTCATCAAACCAAGTAAAATCTTAATCTATTCTTTAACACAATCTATTTTCAAGCTGTTTATCAGCCGGATCAGTAGAGTTAAAAGGATCAGTGGGGCATTTAACAAAATGCAGATCCCTGTGTGTAATATCAAGATCTAAATATCTCTTAAGCCCCAAAATGTTATAATAAATCACATTTTCTTTGTTAAGGAGCCTCTCATGGGAATCAATATTACTATGAACCTCAGTGGAAAAATTATTAGCAGCCATAAGTCCACCAACATTTTGAAATGGATTGTAACCTCTCATGGATCTACCTTCCTCCAAAAATCCTTCCCAAGGACACAGGAGGCTTTGCATGCTGAGCTAAAGTGCCTTTCACCACTGCACCTGGTTGTAAATTATTCCTCAGGGAAGACTGAGCAGAAGGCCGTGCAGAATCAGTAATATCATCTCAAAATAAATGGTGCCTGTGGCATCACATTTTCATGCAGTCCACTTGGGGTCTTGTACCAGTTTAAAAACATGGATTTTAGTACAAGTTCTGATTAAGGTTGATGTTACACTTAAAAATAAACTGTTATATAAAGAAGCAGTCTGTATTTTAAAGTTTGACACTTTGGTGCCTCAAGGTTTAAACAAAGAACTGGAGTGGAAGGCTTTTTTGCACTAACTGTTAATTATTAGTTTGTGTTTAATTGTTTTAGTTAATTGATTAATAATGTAAATGTAGCTTGTGCTACTGTGATGTTAACTCTGTGAAAGGCTTGCTAGCCGAGGCGCTGGAGTATTAAACAATTTTGGATTTTATGCTTCTGCAGTTAGTGTTTTTTGTTTCCTCTGTGGTTTTTTACACACCACATATTCCATGGCACTTAAAGTAATTTATTTTGTGCAAAGAGATATACTATAACTAAACTCATCCCACCCCAAAAAGGCATATTTATCACGGTTTCTGGGTATACGTTTTGCTAACTGGCATTTTTTCGGAATGCCTCATTAGATTTTTTTAGGAGTTTTCTACAGTAATGAAAATGTATACTGTCCAGAAATATGCACTGCCTGAGTTTTTGGGGCTACATATGTGTATTTGTGTGTGGAGGGGGTCAACATTCTGGAAGTTGGTGAACAAGTCCAAAAATTCTGGCTACACCCATGTTATAGTCACAGAACTTAAGGGAAAAGAGAAATTCACTACAAAGGGGAAAACAGCTTGCTCAACTGCAGTCTCTCTGTAGAGCCAATAAATGCAAAACGCATTGTAGGTCTTGTAGATTCAGACAGTTGGGAAGTTGGGATTAGGAAGCCTGTCAACATACAATTACCTTTTGTTGAATGATAAATCCACCCGATTCACTACAGCTGTAAAACGGTGATCTCGCTGTTTCATGTTATTGCAACATTTTCATCTCTGAAAGGATGGTGCCACTATTAAATTCCTCTTAATAAATTCCAAGGACCTAGAATGACATACTCAGAAGTCATATTTAATGTATACTCTGTGAAGCTGCGGCTCTGCTTGTCTCATCAGATGTATACTAGCCAGGAAAAAGAGCATGACAGAATGCTTTTTTAAAGAAAATGTTTATTAATTTAACATATTTACAATATATACACAGAAAAGAAGAAATTCAACATCACATACTGTTACACAATGTTAGGAATACATTGAACCATCAAGGTATTCTTACACAATTAACAGATTTAGAGTCTTGGTATTTCAATAGTAACATTTCAAGGCTATCCCAACCATTATAAGTCTTAGCATGATTTATAGATCTTATTCTGATTCTGATCACTCTTTTTTCAGTTTTACATAGTATTGCTATTTAATTTGAACAATTCTTTGAATGTAGAAATTGAGTTTGATTTCCAGCTTTTCTAGCAACTGCCAAAAGACTTCAAAATATTTTTTGTTGTTTGGCTTTTACAGATACAGGAAGTGGAACATTCATTAGTATTATTGATGTAGTTAAAGAACAATTAGCAGACCACAACCCTGTAAAAACATACTTATCTCTTCCCAATATACATTAAATTTTTTTACAACCCATAAACGTGTGCCTAATCAGCTTTTACACCTTTACTATATTCCAACAAAAAGAAGCAATTTTACAGAACATAGAGAATTTATAAGAAGAAGCAAATATTGTATGCATATGTTCCCACATAAAAACTTTCCAGTATAAACTTGAAGAAGTTTGGCTAACCGATTTAAGTAACAAAGTTTCATTCTTACCATCTATTAAGTCACTCAATCTACTACTATCTAAAAAGTTGCAGAATTTTGCATCAAAATTATTATTATTATTATATTTATAATTAACTTGTATAATTTCGACAAGCTTCCTTTGTAGGTCAATATAACTTCAATTATAGTATTCATATATTCATATAATGGGGGAATAGTGTTCTGTTCCTCTTCACTCATATTATCGACAAATTAATTTAATGTCTTAATGATGGATAATATAAACTGGTTAAAAGATACATCTAACTTATAACCTTTCATTAAATATTCTTGCGACATAGGTTTTTCTTTCTCAAAGCAATCAGACCATAATACTAATCCATTCCTTTTTAGTAAATTCATTCTAGCATTGTTCTGAGTTTCTTTAAATCTAGAGGTGTGTACAATGGGAAAGCACAAACATTTCCATTTTGACATTAATGGAGTTTTAAAAATACATTTCTTAACTGTTTTAAGAATTGACTTCATGTATGCGGAGTCTAAAGCCTGAAATGAATTTCCTTCTAAGGTAAGTATTATTAGCCATATGACAGAATTGTTGCATATTTCTAATTTATCATATTTGACAAAGTTACGAGAATTTAGTATAATCTGCTCCTGAATAGTTTACTATTTACTAGAATAGGTTGAGTCTATCCAGAATATATATAAAGCAGAGTTAAATTTTGCAGCAATAGAACAAGATTCTATATCTGAGAAGTTCATACCCCTGTACTCCCATAATCTTATATGATTTCTATAAACAATTCTTGTTTTTTTAGTATACCATAGGAATGAAGTTATTAAAGCTATTGAATGCAATACACACACACACACATATATATATATATATATATATATATATATATATATATATATATATATATATATATATGGGTCTATATTACTTCATTGAAAGATAATTCTATTGAATCTCCATTCATTGAAGAAAATACATTGAACGTTCACTTCAACAAATATTCACTTTGATGAATTATTTACAGGGAAAGTAAGGACTTGGCCATCATTCCAAACGTCACAAACAACACAGTATTTCAAACCCACCCAGGTGGGGGGTGTACCCTCACACACCCCCTATCTATATATACCAACTCCAAGATCGCATTAAAGTAAGGAAAAGGGCAAATTTCTGATGATGGCCAACTCCTTCCTTTCCCTGGTTAAACAATTCATTGAAGTGAACATTCAATGTATTTTGTTCAATAAACAAACGTTCGATGGAATTAGCTTTTGATGAAGTAATATATCCATATCTATATATATATATATATATATATAAAATCTTGGGTAATACATTCAGTTTAATAAGTACTAATGACAGAATGTCTTGACTGCCATTAATAGCTGCTCTGTCACAACTACTTTCTGGATGACAGAAAGCTCTGATAGTTTTGTGTAGCAAGGACTGTCAGAGCCATCATGGTTTTCTGTCTGACACTTCTAAATGATAGGATGAATGAAAATTTTTTCCCCTTAAGTAATCCACCTTCTTTGAGCTCCCATTTGGCTGAATGGGGCTTAAGAAGTGAGGCCTAGCTTTTAGAGCTTCATGATGACAAACTGTTAGTTTCAATAACTTTATAATGCCCTCTGACTTTGTGGAAGAAGTCTCCACCCATCTCTTTTGGATAATAAGGAAGAATCACACTGATGTTCTATGATGAGATAACTGAAGGTTCAGTAGTGGCAGAAATATCCATAGTATTTAGTCAAAGCTGCAGATGCTTTTTAGTGATAGTGTATCCTGCCTGTAGTTAGTTTTCTTCTTCTTTTTTTTTTCATATGTGGAGATTACACACTAAATGAAGGACAACAGGTATTGGCATGAATAGGTGTGAGTATTCATTATCAAGGTCCCCTGAGTCAGCAATGTACAACTAAGGGTTATTGATCAGTAGATGTCAGTAGCATGAGAAAGAGGAAAATAATTTTTGCCTACTTGCACTGACTTTCTCATCTTCTTTCCCAGATGTTTATGCTGATGTGTTGACAGCAACAGAAAGAAATAAAAGAATGATAACTTTTACTATTTCTTTATCTGTCTTTGGGTCTGGGCATCTAAAGTGGCCACGAGGGTTTCAGATAGTAGTATTTATCTTGTTTTTACGTGATACACAGTGACTTTAATCAATAACTGTGACTTTTATCAGTATCTTAATCAATTTGGCATAATAAACAAAGAAATTGTCCATTACAAGTTGTGTTCTTTTTCACTCATTATTCAGTGGACCCAGTTGCTTGTGTCCACCTCAGCAAATGTAGGACTGACATTATGAGAAATAAACATATATGTGATGGACATTAATCCTTGACTTTATAGTATAAAAGCTAACATTTGTGCAAGTGATTAAAGTAGCAACTGGTGGCAGGTATTTGGACCATCAATTTACTTTATATTAATGTCTCACATGTATAATGTCGTTTGTATAACTGTTACATATCTCTGTGTTGCATGAAAAGACTAAATTACAACATTAAAAATTGATTTATTGAGCTCTTATTTATGCTATTTTTCTACCTTTGGCTGGACAGGATTATGTGCCTTTCAACATTAAGGGACTTTCCACACATTTGTTGACTGTGGCTCACATTTTTATGCTGTTTGGAGAATTCTTTCATCAGTTGTTGAATTTGGAGTGTAACAGGGCCTTTTTCAACTTATGCTTCTACAAACTACAGCGGGTAATACACCACACCAAGTTTTTTGCAAAATCCTTACATTTGGATTACATTGAAGGTGTATCAGTGCAGATATATTTTGGCAGTATGTTCCGGGTCGAATAACACCATATTTCTAGTGCAATGGGAAGATGCGGTTTTATTAAAAAGCTGCTGTGAGTATGCTTGGGTGAAACTCTGCATTTATAGGTTCATAGATTAGTACTAGGCTAACTGCCCCTGCGTGCCATTTTAAGCCTAGCCAATTATCCCCCGTGAGACTCAAACCCTGTACCTTGCATTTCCAAGGCAAACACCTTAACCATTAGGCCACCCTCCCAACTAGCATATTGACCCTTGATGATCCAAAAGGGGCAGAAATGGCTTTATAAACATTATAACCATTTTGGGGAAACAATTGCACATAGTTAATTGAACTACTGGCCATTTTCCAGGCGCTCAAGGTAACTCTCTCTTTTTTTTTTTTTTGCTTGTGTCTTTCACATTGTTATGGGGCTGTTTTTTGTGACACATTTGGAAGCTAGTATCTTCTATGGACCTGGAACTACTGTGTATTTTGGGACTACAGTACATACGCACATGTGTTTTGCTACAGTTTTGGGGACACAGATTATTTAACATTGCGGGGCCATGTGGCTCGAATATACAGAAAGCTCTGTTATGTGAGAGTTTGCTCGAGTGGAAATTTTCATAATCAAAGAACATAAAGGGGTAATGAATGTCTTTACAAATTCGATTGGACAATAACAACTATGTTAAAGTGTGTTTTTGTTGATACAACTGTAGCACATTCATCCGGACTATTGGATATCTGATAATCATCCAGACAAAGGTTGTTTTTACAACAAATGAGCAGCAATTTTTTGCTTTATCATTCAAGATATATTTAGGCACCATTTCCTATTGGGCCTGCAATATAGTCAGGCAACTTTTGGATATTCTCTTTAAGGACAATATTCAATTGATTTATTTGTTCAATAATAATAATTTTCTATTAATAGTAATACTATGGATATTCATTCAGCCATATGTTTGGGATTTTTATATGGGTTATGTTGGGGATTAATGTATTGCAATGTGTATTTAACAACTAATATTGTTAACAGCTCAAGATTGTTTTGTACAATTTTTGGAATCTGGTCCGGTGTATTGAGACTCCTAAATGAATATCACATCTCATCTTTTTGAATTTACACTAGGACTCTTACACAATATATAAAAATTCAATACAGTACCACTTTTTGTACTAAATACATTGCATTAGGCTTACTGTCATCAGTTGGCTTCACCAACAGTGGGATATATAATACATTTTTATTTGCCCCCCCCTCTTCAATTTTTCCTTTTTTACCCTGCCTTTGACAGGATATAGTCAAGTATAACAAGATCCCATTTCAAACCAGACAAATTGGGTTTTTCACGGACTCAACTGTAGTTTCTTGATACCATTTTTACAATCATTTATCACATATGTACACATGTTTATCAGGCCGGATTTTGGCTTTATACATTTTTCATAAGCCCATTGCTATTTGTTAACAGCAGTTAGCATTTAATTGATTTGCAGTGACCATTATTGTCCAGCATTTTGTATTTAATCCTAAGTGGATTTGGACGTGGCATGGTTCTTTTCATCAATTTGTATGGTCTCAGTACATATTTAAATATTACAGTTAAGGCCAGATGACAAGGTTCATTTATGTGAACTTGTGTTAGGGCCTATCTAGGCACTGAGACATCAGGATTTCACATTGAACAAAACTTTTGTTTTGACAAATTTGTGATTGATTTAATAATTTGTTTGTTACAGTGGCCACTATTGCCCAGTTCCTAGGTGGAATTTGTTTGATCATCAGGACGTGGTACTGCATTTATTTTTTTCACATTCATTTCTTACAACTCAAGTCTGTTTTTGTCTTGTATACATGTGTAATTAGTCTTTGGATTTTGGGTAATACCATTCTTTATTCAATTTGTCAAGGTTTTATACCTTATATTGCTCTTTAGCTACAGTTGAGCCTGTTTTTTCATAAAAAAATTCCATATTCTAACATTTTTATATCCCAATCCCCTTTTTTCATCTATTACCAATTTAATATAATGAATTTGAATTGGATCTTGGCTGGGCTTTCTTCTGATAAAGAAGATTTGGGTGTTTTTGGGATAGGTGAATGGCCTAATGACAACAGTTTGAATACTATTGAAAACCCACAAACCAATTGTGATAGGTTATTTCAACAATTGAACAGAAACATGAAAACACTAAGATCTAATGTATGGCACCTTAAATTATTTAAAGCGTATATGGCCAAAGGGATAACCCCTAGAGGGCTTAGAGTCAAAATTCAGCCATTAGTCACTGAATTGGATGAGCAATTAACCAGTGAATGGTCGACAATACAACAAAATTGTTCCATGAGATTTGTGGAAACATTATCCAGATACTATGAGCGGATCATTGATAGGGAAATCACCAATGTTAGTAAACTATGTGATGAAAGAAATCAGTACATGGATCAACCATTTTATTCTACCCAATTGTCCAAACTCAGTTCAAATTTATTAACCTTTGAACAACAGCTTAAAGATAGGAAACTCAAAAAATTTCAAAGGGATCAAACTGACTATAACTAAGGCCATCCTTTTCAACATACCAGACATGTCAGGTTTGAAGGAGGCTATAATAAAACCAATACCACCCCCAAATGAAAATGTTCCAAGTCCATTCTTAGAAAATTAAATACATACATTGACTCATCTAGGGGAGATTCTTCTTCTAGTACAGATATGGACACACAGCAGAACCCATACTCTCACACCCCCAAACGTAACAACAGTACGGTCCCTTTAGGCCTTACAAAAGGGGAGGCAGAAAACATCAGAAAAATAAAAAGTTTGGAGGGTCTAATGGAACTTTTGATGAACAAATAAATATTGGTCCTAGTACAAATGTATTAAACATTGCTGATGTTACATTATCTGACTCTCAAACTACTTTGTTGAATAAAGGTTTTTCTTTTATACTGTTTTTTTTTGTTCCAGAAGACACAATTGCACAAGATGTGATAGCATTTTGTAGATTGCTCAATTTAAAATTGTATTTTCATGATAACATCGCTGATGGTTTAACTGTTGATACATTTAAATACCACAAATCCACCTTTGTCCCACCAATGTATCCTGTGTGAGTCTTTTTCAAAACAGTGTTCTCAAAGGTTTACATTTTACATCGTGTGACTCACCCTAGGTCTAATAATCTCTCAAAGGCTGATATGCCAACTTTACAAGAACTTTCCAACAACAAAAATTTGGTAATTATTTCCACGGACAAAGTAGCATTGTCACCTCACAGTAAGACGTTGTCCTGTCCATAGGTTCATAGGTTCATACTAGGCTATCTGCCCTAGGGCATTTATAAGCCTAGCCAGAGTGTGTTTGGCTTTTGCCACCCATTTTAAATGAATTTTGCTATGCCCTTTTTTGAGGTTAGTATACTGTGCCTCTGTCTAACAGTGACACAGAAGTGATACCTGGGATAAACCTACGATCTCCCATCCACTCATCAAGATTCTTCTTGAAGAGAGTCAATGAGGGGCTCTTCCTAACCTGGACTGGGATTTTATTCCAGAGTGAAGGGAGCCTCTGGGTTATGAATCTGTCCCTCCAGCATGTCCTATTTATTTCATTGCTGAGGTTCAAGTCTCTCGAGTGAGTAGCTCGATGGGATTTGGATTTTCTGAGGTGCAGCATGTCCATTAATTCCAGGTTGGACATGGCTTTATACGTCAGGCACAGATCGCCTCCGAGCAGGCGGTATGCCACTGAGTAGAGCTGGAGTTTTTTTAACCGGGCAGCATATGGCATCTGTTTGAGCCCTTTGATCCTCTTGGTGAGGTACTTTTGGGGTCTTTCCAGTTGCTGCAGGTGTCTGGTAAGTTACATCCCAAAAGGAGCATTGCACTCAATTATGGGCCTGATGAGGGAAGAGTAAAGAGGCATGATGACCTCCCCTGGTCTAGATGTGAATCCCTTCATGATTAGGTGGGCTATATAAAATGTTTTCCTAACCACTTTGGCCACGTGGTTGTCAAATGAGAGATTGCTATCAACTTGGGTCCCCAGGTCCCTAATTACTTCTTCTGTACTTAATGGATTACCACCTATGTGGTAATTTGTGGGCACTTTGTTTTTGCCAAAGGGGATGACTATACACTTTTTGGTGTTTAGCTTGAGGCCATGGCTCTGGCACCAGTTGTCTGTTTCTATGAGGTCCTTTTGGAGGATGCTTGTGTCAGCTGGATAGTCGATTATGGTGCCCAGTTTGCAGTCATCTGCAAACTTGGTCAGCCACAGTCCTTCCATGTTTGCCTGTACCTCTGAGAAATATATACCGAACAAGAGAGGTCCCAGGACTGAGCCTTGTGGGACACCACTTGTAACTGGTTTGGAGTCTGACATGGCTCCAGCAATTCTAACCATGTGGGTTCTGTCCTTGAGCCAGTTTGCAACCCATTTAGTGACATAGGGGTTTATATTTAAGCTGGTGAGCTTATCTATAATGCCCTAGTGGGGGTATTGTATCGAAGGCTTTTGTGAGGTCCAGGTAGGCTGTGTGGACCACCTTCCCCTCGTCAATGGCCTTGGTGACTGTTTCAAAGAAATCAACCAGGTTTAAGAGGCAGGATCTGCCCTTAACAAAGCCAAACTGGGTAGGATCCAGTGTCTGTAGGGCCCCAATATCTTTATTTATGAGGTCCATGATGATCCTTTCCATAGCTTTGCAGACCAAGCTAGTCCGGCTTATGGGGCGATAGTTTCCAGGATCCGTTGAGGCACCACCTTTGTGGAGAGGGACCACTGTTGCTGTATGCCACTCTTTGGGTACATATCCTGTAGTAAGGCTGAGATTGAACAGTAGTTTTATTTTTGGGTTTAGCTCTTCTTGGAGTTCATGTAGGACGCAGCCCGGGAAACCGTCTGGTCCCATTAATGCTGCATTTTTTGCTTTGGAGAGGGCGGCCCTTACCTGAGCATCTGAAATGTCAGGGGGCAGCACTCTGCTGGGATAGATATTCGCCCTTTTGGTGGGAGGGGGGGAGTTTGCGCTGAACCTGTCAGCTAGGATGTTGGCAATGTCTGTGGGTTTGGTGTATTTTTTGTCATTTTGGACTAATTCTGAGCATATCTGGGAATTCCCACCCAGGTTCCTAACATAACTAAAGAAAGCCTTGTGATTCTCCTTAGTGTCCTGTGCAATTTTTCTCTCGAAGCTGGCCTTAGACGATTTTATGAGTGCCCGTAGTTTTTTGCTAATACTGATCAGAGATGCCTTCCCTTTTTGGGATTTTGCTCTATCATGTAGTAGCTTCCTTCTTCTATTGTATAGTTTGTTTATGGCTGGGGTCCACCAGACAGGACGTCTGCCTTTGGAGGATTGGGTCTTGGTTTTATTTGGGATTGCATGATCCATGCATTCCTGAAGGTGTTCATAAAATGAATTTATAAAGGATTCTGCGATCTGGGCCATATTTTCCACAGGCCCGGGGGCTTTGAAGGATTCCACCTTGGTTTTGAGGAGTGTGAAATTTGCTTTAGAGAAGTTTTTCACTGTGGTTTTCTGGGCAGGGGGTGGGGTCGGGATGTGAATATCCAGTGAGATTAGTTTATGGTCTGATCTTATCAGCGAAAGATACACTTCTGGTCTGGAGCATAGAGTCCCCATGTCGGTGATGATCAGGTCCAGTATGTTTTCCTCTCTTGTGGGAGTGGTAACAAGTTGTTCCATAGCATTTGAGTTTATAAATTCTAAGAACCTTTGGGCTAGAGTGTTGGAGCTAGAGTAATGCTCCCAGTCTATGTTTGGGTAGTTGAAGTCGCCCAATATAATGGTGTTTGGAGAGACCTTCATATTTTCCACAATTCTCAGGAAGGCCGAGTGGGGTTCCTGGGTTTGGGAGGGTGGTCTGCAAGCAGGCTATAAACTGGAAGGCAGTTTTACCCACTGTTAGTTGCACATGGATAGTCTCTGATGCTTCGTGCTGTGCCACCAACCTGGAGGTGTGGGTATCTTTGACGAATATTGATACTCCCCCTCCTTTTGTGGTTTGGCCAAAGTTTTGGGGCCGAAAAGCATGGTATGAGGTATAACCTGGTAGTGCTGGGGTGTTCTCGGAAGCCTTGAACCAGGTTTCTGTTACTGCACAGATATCGATGTTCTCCATGTTATGGAGAGTTTCGAGTGCGTGCATCTTGAGGTTTAGACTTCTGGCATTGAGTAGCATTACTCTTAATTTCTTATCCCTTGTGATACCTATGGAGGTGGGTTTGTCTTTTGAGCCTTGCCTAAAAAAGGCATTATGGGGGTAGCAAGAGCCTTTGCCAATATCCGAAAGCCCAGGGGTGACAGGTGCAAGCTGTCCCTAGCGAAGCATAGTGGCTTGTCGAGCATGTCATCCCAGGCTGACAGGCATTGGATCCCCTTTGAATGACACAAATACTTAAGCCAATTGTTGAAATTGATCATCTTGTCTTCATATTGTGGCATCATTCTTGGTGAGGGTAAGATGCTACTCAAGGTCAGGGTCATACCGGCCTGGGCTACATGCTCAGAGAGCTCCTCTATGACTCTTTTCATGTAGTCCAGGGAGGTACATCTCAGGTCATTCACATCAGCATGGACAATGACTGAGTCATATTTGTACTTGCCTTGGAGTGACCTGAGTGCGTGTGTTATATGGCGGATCCTAGCACCCGACAGGCAGCTCACAGTGACCTACTCCTTGTTCAGCCTGGTGAGCAGGAAGTCAGTGTGCCTGATGATAGAGTCACCTATTACAAGTGTATCAGGTGTGTTGTTTAGCCTTAAGGGCTGTGACTGTTCGGCACACTGGCTTTGTGAGCTATGTGTTGCATGTGTTTTATTTTGGGGTAGTGGTTCGATTCTCAACTAGAGCATCTTCTGTGTGGAGACATGTGTGAATGGGCATACCTTCATTGAAGGTTGTGCATCAGGGCAGGCAACTTGGCATGTAAAAATCTACTGCCAATCATTAACGGACCGGAGTTCTGCTGTGCCGACCCCTAACCGTGAAAAGCCGAAAGACACAACTACAACATTTCCGCAGACAAAGGTGGTGCTGTGGTTGTCATGAATTAGGCATAATATGATGCTGAGGCTCGGAGACAATTGGTTGATGCCAGATACTACACTAAAATGCCTCTTGATTCATCATCTATGTTTAAACATCAAATTGATGTATTTTTGGATTCAGCAGTAGAAAATGGCATCATCACACAAAACACTAAAAATCATCTTACATTGTCAGATCCAAACAGTCAATATATTTATTTTCTGCCAAAGATTCATAAAGATCCTCAGAAT
Organism: Protopterus annectens; assembly: GCF_019279795.1. NCBI lineage: Eukaryota > Metazoa > Chordata > Ceratodontiformes > Protopteridae > Protopterus > Protopterus annectens. The sequence continues at coordinate 700,766,793 of NC_056728.1, read as the reverse complement.
CCCTCGGGTCAACCAATTGTGGCAGACAATGGTTCTTTAATCATTATCAGAATTTTTAACTAAATATCTAAAACCATTATTGAGATGGGTAAGATCAAGAATTCAAGACATAACAGAATTCTTAGGGATTATAAATGAAATGCAAATTGAGGATCATTGGTTGCTATGCACATTAGATGTTTGCACATGTTTACTATCATAAATTCGAAAGTAAAAATAAATAATGTCTTTATTTTCGAATTTATACATCGAAAATGAACATTTTCGAATAATAGTAAACTCGAAAACAAGGGTGTATTGTCGAAAATGTCACTTGCGACATTTACGGCGATACACAGCATGCCCACCCTTCCCATAATCACCTACCTACCTAACCGAACACACGGTTATGCAGGGGGGCTGCGCCCCCCTGCACCCCCCACCCCCCCAACTTAATATTCCAACTCCGAGATTGCAGTACAGTGAGGAAAGGGATGCATTTCCCTAACCGCACTGTACCGCAATCCCCTCCCATGACCGAAAGTTAGAATTGCGAATGCACAGTTCATTCGCAATGCAAACCTTCGCTCATGTCACCTGCCATAATATGAAGTATTCGAACATCTGATGTTCGAATACTTCATAGCCATGCAAATGCACGTCGACATAATGATAGCAAACCGTTTGCACATTATACACCAATATACCACATTGGGCTGGGCTTGATGCCATTGAATGCTGGTTACAAAAATCTGAGCTATACAAACCCGGCTTTAACACTTTCCTCATTTGTTTGACTGAACACGTTTTCGCCAAAAATGTTTTCTTCTATGGTCAACAAAGTTATGTCCAAATATGGGATACTGCAATGGGTGCATCATTTGCTCCGATATATGCAGATCTATATATGGCATACATAGAAGAACAAATTATCTATGATGTTACACACAACATTTACTTGGGGGAAATTGATATATGGCGTAGATATCTGGATGATTGCTGGATGTTGAATACTTGATGGAATTTGTAGAGTGTCTCAATGACAATAAGTGGGGCCTACAATTTACCATCAACTATCACTCATACAAACTCACATATTTGGATGTGCTGATCAGCAGGAATGATTACAACACTCTTCGTACTGAAGTATTGGTACCCAGAATATAACACCCTACTCCATGCATCCAGCTTTCATCCAGCCCATTATCACTAAAAATATTCCTAAGTCAATTTACTAGGATGAGACGTATTTGTTCAGACGAACATACCTTTGAATTCTTTCACAAAGATTTGTCTCATAGGTTTCAAAAAAGAGGTTACAGCATGGGTTATGTACACACGGCATGCAATTATGCTGCAAATTTAGACAGAGAGGATCTTCTCAAATACAAACAAAAATCACAACACAAAAATAACACTTTACAGTTCATTACCACATATGGCAAGAATACCAACAGAGTCATTGATGCCATCAGACGACAATGGAACAATCTCTTAGCTGACAATTTTTTGTCACAACATTTATCTGACACCTGCAGGTTCTCATTCAGAAAAGGGAAAAATCTTGGATCTTATTTCAACCATTACAAACATCAACATGATTCCATTAATCACAATATGATCCAAACTTCCATTACTGGAGATAAGTCAGTTGGCTGTATGCCATGTGGCCACTGCAGCCATTGCAAACATGTGTTGAAGACTAAACAATTTTCTAGCAGAAATTGTGGGGCCATATTTGATATCAAGTTTTTTGCAAACTGCAGCACCCACGGCCAGTACAAAAGACAGAAATTCACTTTTTTGCCAGAATAAAATCTTGTTATTGTAGCATTTAAGTTGCTTATTCTGTTTATTATAATAGTTAGGTGTTTCAGAAACAAAATAACTGTTTTATGCAACTATTAAAGAAAATATAGGAAATATTTTTGTCCTAAAATGTCATGACATTTGCCATTTTTTCATTTTTTGCAGGACACAACTGCGATAATGGGACTGTCCCTCATAAAGTGGGACAGGTGGTAACCCTATTCACGTGTGGAAAGAGATTATCTGGAAAACAGACATCAGTCACCAGGTAAACCAACTTGAAAATTTGAAACATCCAAGGTTTTAGGTTTTCTCACATCAAAACTGAGTTGGGAGAAGAATGTCTGAGGTTTGTAACTACAGTTTCTAAAATGTACACTTTTATCGTCAGTTCCTAATAATCATTTGTGTAGTATTAATGGACTTAATAATCTCCTTCATCCCGAAGCCTTATTTAGAACTACAGAAGACAACACTGCCCTGCTTATGGTTCCCTCAAAGCTATGCTGCCTTTACTTCATTCAGAAGCAGAGGACTTCTCTATCTCTGTAGTAGTCAAGGATTAGAAAAAAGTGGGTCAAACTTGCATGAATCATCAATTGACTTGTAACACTTAACTATAGTGAAATGAAGTTGCTTCACATGGCACTCAAACTGCTGAAAGAGTTGAAGATATTTTCTTTTCTACAATGATGGACTTCTTATCAAGAAGAAAATTTGACAAGGTCTTTGCAAACCAGCTAGGTCAGCCAAAGATAACTGCTGAGAGGATGGGCAGTCACCGCCTGTGTTTAGGTTTCCAAACAGAAAAATTAATGGAAATTAATGGTCACTGCAGACTTCTGCAGTGATCCAGCTGTGATATAAACATTTGCTGGTGGTATTTTGGAGAAAATAGGGCTGACATTTTTCAGTACTAACCTCTGTCAAAAAAAAAAAAAAAAAAAAAAAACTTGGCTTGACAGAGAAAAATGATGAGAACTATTACAACTACAGTAGAGTTCTTTAACACGAGGAAGGAAAGAAATGTATAGTAAATGAACTATTGTTTAATGCCAGCATATACGCAGAATATGTGACATTCAGTTATGCAAAAATAGGAACAAAACTGCTACTGAGAACAAAACTAAAGTGAGAACTAGTGCTGGGGAAATACATTCTAAAATGCTTAATTACTGCAAGAGTTACTACACAACATCTGTTAGACCCAACCACATTCCAAATATCAAGCATACAAAAAATGCTAGCTAGCATGTATTCTTAAAGGCACTTCATAAATATGTACAAATACACAAATACAGTTCTTTGAAATCATGTATTTGTTGGTGATTATGTTACTCAGATGTTGATGCTGCTCCTGCTGCAATCTCACCAGTTAGATGTGGAACCCCTGTCTCAGTCTTCTCCATTCGAAAATTAACTCTTTTGTTAGCTGATTCACTTTTTGCCTCAGAGTCTTCCCAAAATGTAATAGTAGCATTTCCAGGCAAAAAAAAGAGGTTGCTTGAAATTGACTTTCACAGTGGCAGGGGCTTGAACAGCCTTGACACCTAAAAGGGAAAATAATCATGAGTTTAATAGAAAAAAGTGGATAAATAATGATGGCATTGATTTAAATTTTATCAAAGGCCCCTAGTTGTATCAAAACATGACATATTTAAACATCTTTTTAGTTAAGTTTATCAGACCTATTTATAGCCACTTGTGTGCAGTGGAGCAGGCCTGATATGCAGTATATCTGTGCACCAAAGTCCTGAGCGATTCACTGAACATTGAACACAATGGGGCAATAGTATATATGTGGTCTTTCCCCACAAAGTAGGTACTGCACAGCACTCCATATACAGAGTATACATGCAAACAGTCCCTTTCCTGATCAGACGTCAGCACTATTGGGTTAGCAGATGGTCTCACTGGAGTAACATACAGGACAACAGCTGCTTACAATCCAATGGTGCAGCTATCCTCTTTTATTGTTAATATGTCATTCTATAGATAATGCTGAGCAACACACAACAGCAATCATAAAAATAAAAACACCCACGTCTTCCACTACACAGTAGTGGAGTCCTCTATGATGAAAGCAAACCTGCTGTTTAAGATAAATCCCACCCCCATACAGTGACACTGACAAGCTTCTACCAATGGGAGCTTGCACAACACCACCTTCCCTCAGTAACATAGTATGGTAATGACTCATCCTCCTCTGTCATACAAAATATCCCTGATTTCCTTTTGAATCACAGGCAGGACAGCAGAGAACAGTGCAGTAATGGACTATTCAGAACTTCTGCAGTTTCTGTGCTGTGCTGTTATTCTGTAAAGCACAGTGCAGCATCATGTTTGCTGTTGTTGGGGGAGTCAAGAATGATGTGGCACAGGACAGCTTTATACATCACTGTGTATAATATGCTCATATCTGCAATTCATAGAGGAGAGGGTTGTACCTCACCATCACCACTATGGACTGGAATTTGGTCCAGAATATCAGAGTAACAGACATAGTGAACCGAGGGCTTGAATATGTATTAACCCATGTGAAATAGTAGTTGTAACATGTTTTAAACATGCATTATTACTGAATGTTTGGCATAATGAAAATAACGCCTTCATTTCAAATAATAAATTCAGAATGGAATTAAAGCACTTGGGGATGTTAGTCAGCTTATGTGAAGCAGGTACTACAGCACCCATTAAGGATCATCACAGCTGTGCAGACCAGGAACATAAAAATGGCATCTAACTATAGATATATAACTTCAATTCATCAAATAAACAAGCCATTGCAGGAATATTCAGAGATAAAACCTGTTTACTTACAAACCAAAGTGGACAAATCTGATAAATACACTTTAAGAAAATATCCCCAAACTATTTCAAATATCCTTGTTGGAAACCATGACATGGAAATTTAAGAATTATATTGCACCATTTTATTTACTGTCACTTATGGGAAAGGTGATTGCAGTTAGCTGCTGGTATACACAATTACATAAATAATGACAACCTAAATAAATAAGGTAAAAGAAAATATTCTGCTGATGGCTACAAAATAGCAGGGATACACAAAGAAAGGTGAGTAACCTTAAAAGGAAACTATCAAATATGTTTACAACATAATTATATTTAGAACAGAGGATGGCAATCCATATCAACAACTTATACTTGGACGCTATCTCCACATAACACACACAAACACACATACATACACACACAGTGTTTATGATTAACTCATTTCTTCTAAGGGACAAATAGAAGTTAGAGATGGCTTGCACTAGCAAAACATTATTCTGTATTGCATAACACCTTGATGCTAAAAACTCTTGGTCACATGTAGATTTTATGATTCGTTATTTAATGTGTATTGTGAAGAAATTAGACACTGTCATCTGTACTAACATGCCTAGTCGAAGTTTTGTACTTAATTTCAGATTAACCTGTGTATTATATGCCAACACGACTAGCTATGATATTGTAAATAAGTTCTTACATGTTGCTTAATACTCTGTACAGGATGTTTAAAGAGCTGAGCAGTGTTCTTTTACATTTCTAACTGTACATGTTTATGCAGGAGATTCTAAATCCAGACTGTCTCAAAGTCAGTTGATCTAGAGATCATGTCACTGGAATGTTTCCAGTTGGCTCCGTGTTTACTGTGAGAGACTGAAAGACAGGAAGGAACTTTAATAAACAGATGTTTGTTGATTTTCAAAAAGTGAAATGAAAATAAGAACTGGGAACAGTTGAGACAGTTAACCAAGTTTATAAAAGAGCCTGCTGAAGACAGTTTGAACAGTTGTGTTGTTCAGCTAAGTTGAGTTGAGTTCACAGTTGTACTGAGCACTGGATACATAAAGGACTTCACTAAGAACTGTAAGTCTGCCTTTGCTCTGTTGGAATATTTAGTTTAGATAAGGGATAGTGTTCTTCAGTTAGATAGGAAATTATAGCTAATTAGTCAGAGTTTTTCTAAATGTTGGATTTCTATCCTTCAGTATTAATTTAATTGTCCTGGTGATTGAATTTGGTTTCTTTATTGAAATTACTGTTTTATATTTTTAATAATTTTGCTCAGTATTAATTATTTTTATTATCTTACATTGTGGCTGGTCAATCAGTGTATTATTCAGTGATTTCAGAGTGTTTATACCTGCTTTGATAATTCCTGGGCCACTCCAAAAGCTTAGCTGCTTTAGGTCATATGCTACCATTTGTTTTGATATCTAATTTTAATAATTGGACACCCCCTTGAAAGGGCATGTAGACAATCTGATTGGTGGTAGCATTTTATCATATAATTTGCAGAAGTGATTGGATGTATGAGATTTCATTTATTTGAGTGTATCAGACATCTTAAATTGGGAGACATTGCTCTGAAGTGTGTAATAAGGATTTATATTAGGGTTGGACAGAAGTATACAGTCCAGTCCCAGGTTATAGGGCATGTTGCTGTTGTGCTCTTAGGGGAAATATTACTCCTGTTTGAATGATGGTGTCACATTGGAGTCAGTAGTGAAGATTGAAGTTCCTTTGTTACTGACACAGGCAGTTTGGGGGGGGTATGAACCAGATGTCACAAGTATGAACCCACTGATTTGTCAAATGAGAAACCCAGTATTTGACTGACTCACAAAAAATGCCAGATTTCAAAAGAAATTCATTGTACATTGGAAAAAGCAGCCACTTTTCCTCCTCCTTAACAAAATAACTCAGAGGTTGCTCATTTCAAAAATTGTTACAGTTAGTGAAACAGCATTCTGCAAGTTAGTAAAATAGGGAATTTCACACTAGTAGATGTGGAAGACTCATATTTGATGCCTACTTTCACTACATGAGAATAGAATCACAATCTCCTTTTATCATGATCTCTAGGGTCCAAATTTTGCTAATCTAATTATTATGTTTCATCTGTGTTGAGATTTTGAAAGAACTGGCATACCAGAGAGCAGAAGGCTGCTACTACAACAAAATATTTGGTTGCAGAAAAACATAGCATTTCTCCAACACAAAGGCACATGAATATAGCTGATAGGGGCTTAGATAAATTGCTTTGTTCACCAATGAAGAAGTGCTGCATTACTGTTTGTTAAGACAGTTGGCAACTGTGCAACAGAAACAATAATTAATTCACCTGCACAGCTTTCTTTCATATTTTCTCAATTATTAGGTTAAAATCATATTTTCTTTATACAGAAAGACTTCAAAAGCTACCTTCTTTCTACAAAAACAAAAGATTTTCCAAAGTGAAAGCCTCCAGCGCATGTACTAAACTTCAGAGGCAGATGCCAGCAGGTAAGCATAATCTTTGGAATTTTTCAGTATCCTTGATTTTAACTACTTAGAAGGATATAAGCAGGTGCCTTTCCTACTTAGGTTGTCCATGTAGTACTCCGGGTGTTTCTTAGCTACCACATCTAAAGACAACAGAAGTACCAGAAGTGCTGAATCCAATATCAAGCAAATATATCATCAGGTTTTCACTGTGATGTTTGAGCAAGTTAACTGGCTGGGAGGACATACAAATGAGTAAACTAGTATAAATAAAAAGCTGTCATAAATCATGATTACCATTGTCATTTTGTGTAAAAGAACAATGTTTATTATATACAGCATTTTCATCTTTACATACTGTGCAGTCCACATGCCTTTTGTTATTTCAGCAATAATTGCTACCATAATCATTATGTAGTTATATGCTTATACAACAATAATATAATAGTCTAATGTCAATCAGCTCTCACATTTAACTATCAATAACTTTCCTTTCTCAAGTATGTAAATCCATGTATCACACAGAAATATTTTATCTAGTCTTCATCTCCAGACTAATTTAAAATTGCTCCTTAAACACTTTGACACTCAGATTAAATATTTAAGGCATAACTTGAGATCAGGAGTTAATCAGTGGCCATAATGAATTATTTTCTTTATAATACAAGTCTTAACACTTTGGACCAGTGGTTTCATACCTTGTATTACAGTCCACTTTTTTAAATTACTCTCCATCTAAAATGCTCTGCTCCACATCAAAGCCCACTTCAACCTCATGTTCCATTATACTATCCTACATAGTCTGCTAATATGGAGAAACTATTTTTCTGATTTTGATTCTCACTTCCAAAATTTTAATCTCTATAATCATCTTTTATATCTCTCTTGTTAAAGTTTTTTTCCTTTGGATTTCTATTTCCTAGTTATAGCTTTCTTAGCCACTATCAACACTAAAGATAACACTTTCACTTCTTTAGTAAATGTTATTTTTCATCAGCCTATCAAGAACATCTCTATATTGGGGTTAAATTACCTGCGAAGTATCAGATTTAGCTTGCTCAGTTCATTTTTGTACTGTCACAATTCCATAGATTCCAAAAACATATGTTCCCAAGGACCTCCTTCTGAAACATCACATCACCAACATATGCTTCTTATCTGTGGGAACATTTTTCAAGTCTCCAGGACTATAGAAATATTTGTGGAAACAGCTTCATCCAAAAATGTTAAATTTTCTTGATTTAGTCCATATCCACAGGTAAGAAATACTTCCCTCCATTCATCATATGTGATATTGCTCTCTTTAAATGTTTACTCTGTGCCATTTTTAACCTTATCCTGCATTGCGTTCTCAAATCTAATATTGCCCTATATGTTCTACTTATTACGTTTGTAAAATCTGCCACTTCTGTTATGACCCCAATTATAACATCCATTATTTGTGGTTTAACAAATTTACAATCCAGTCTCTGTATACCTTCCTTCATCTCTAACATTAGACCTGTACATGCAAGTTGACATGAATTCAATAACTTAAATGTTTGTCTAGCTTCATCTCATTTTAGAACGTCATCCCCCTTTATTACCTGCTCCCAGTATCATGATTCTTTATTGTTCCCCCTTTTTCCAAAAGCCCATTACATTCTCTTCTCTTTCTTATTATTAAATATAGTACAGTATGCTGGTGTCCTTTTACTAATACAAGGTAGAACTTCCTTTAAAGTGATGACATGCTTAATAGTTTTGCATATATAAGGGTACATTTATTTATTTATTTATTCATTTATTTATTTATTCATTTATTGACACTTGATCACTGGGAAAGTTTAAATGGGTATGTGTACATTTTTAGTGGCAGCCTGGGAAGGAAGCTCCAAAGGTATTATAAAAATATTTTAAAAACAATAATTTTAAAATCTTAAAAAAATAATATAAAAACATCTACAGTTTAAATAATTATATCAAATTAGACGTCATGTGAAAAGATTGGTTAAGAATAGTTACAACTTATATGATAAAGATTTAATATTTAGATAAAATGTAGACAGTTTAAATATAAATTAAAGTACATTAGTATAACACAAACAGAAATTGCAATATGAAGTGAGAGAAAAAAAAAACAGGATTATGACATATTTAGAAACAGAGTCAGGGGAGAGAAACTGATTAAAATAAGGAAATGAGTGAAGAGGAGAGAGTAAAGAGGTGCAAGGTATGAACAGTTACTTGTTCATATTTAGAAATTTAGTTTTTCTTGGGGCTGAACAGGAGCAGAGTATGACTTTAGTTAGGAAGTCTTTCAGAATGTTTTTAAATAACTGAAGGGAGGGTTTGACCTGATCCATACAGGAAGGGAGTTCCACGCCTTAGCAACATGCTATGAGTACAAACCATGCCCAGCAGATTTGATAGCTTTGTGGACAGAGACAAGATTTTCATCATTGCATTGTAATGACTGAATGGGAACACAGTTGTGCAGACTGGCAATTATTGTTGAACAAGTAGATAGATGCTAGATAATTTTATAGATGGTAAGAAGCTGTGTATATGTTAGGTCAATGGGGTAGTTCTCACCAATTTAAGTAAGCCGCGGTGGTACAGTGGTAGCGTTGTTGCCTCACAGTAAGAGGTTCTCCCATTCGATTCTCGGCTGGAGTGCCTTCTGTGTGGAGTCTGCATGTTCTCCCCGTGGTCGAGTGGCCACCGAAAGACATGCATGAATGGGTGTGCTTCGCTGAAGGTTGGGCGTCGGGCTGGCAACTCGGCACCATAAAAATCTACTGCCAATCATTAGCGGACCAGAGTTCCACTGTGGCGACCCCTAACCGGGAAAAATCCGAAAAGACAAACAACAGTGGAGAATTCTGAAAGGAGTATTTACAGCAAATAAAGCTGCTTTATTGCAGCATTGTTTTAAGTTTTGATTTTTGTTATGCCTGGAAGTTAGTAAGAATGGGAACACCATAAAATAGTGAGGGGAGGAGGCAAGTAGTGGCAAGTGTGATTTTAGATGAGTTTGTGAGAAAGTTCTTGGCTCTCTAAATCATCCCTAGTTTTTGGTGATTTTTTTTATGCAATTTTGTATATGCTGGTCAAATTTAAGGTTATCATCCATTATCATTCCTAATAACTTGCCATGAGAAGTGACTTCAGTGGTTGTATTAAGACAGAGGACTTTAAATTTTGTTTTTCATGAGAGAGGGATTTGCGTAAAAAAGGAGTACTTTTTTTTTTGGTTGAGCATGAGTTGTGAGTTATAAAGCCATGTTTCAGGGGCTATTAAAGCTTCCTAAGTCATTTTTTTGAGATACGCCAAGTTATTAGATATACATACCAGTGTGGAGTCATCTGTGGATTATATCAGGGAGGACTGTTGTGTGGATATGTAGAGGTTGTTAATGACAAAGTTAAAGACAAGAAGGGCATGGAGGCAGCCTTGTGGTGCACTGATGGTGATTGGGAGGAATTGAGATGGGATGGAGTGCCATTTTTATAACTGATACCTATTGGAAAAGTAGCTTTTGAACCATAAAAGGGTGAGCTGAGATAGACCTATTAAGGACATGTGAAGTACAAGTTTGCTGTGACAAACTGTGTCGAAGGCTTTAGACAAGTCTAGAAATAAGGAGAAGACTAGTTTGCCATTATATCTAGCTTTATTCACAGTATCTATAAAGGTTAGAAATGCAGTGTTAGTTCTGTGGGAGGGACAGAAGCAGTGTTGCGTGTGGGCAATAGGAGTTCTTCCCACACTGGATATTTTAGCAATTGTTTTTGAATACATTTTTCAAGTATTTTGGAGAGGGGAACAAGTTTGCTATAGATCAAGTTAGTAATATCTACTGAATTTCCTCCTTTGTGTAGAGGGATGATGTGTGATTTTTTTTTTTCCAGAGAGGGAATGTGGGTTCCCGGATTGACCTATTTATAAGGATTGAGACAGGACTGGCAATGCTATTGACTGCTATTTTAAGATACTCACTTGGAAGGTTATCAGCTGAAGTAGTGCATGGTTTGAGTTTAACAGTAGTTTTATGTAGGATGTGGGCACAGGTTTGAAGGTGAAAGTGGATGTGGCGATATGTGGCTGTTCGGCAGCGTTGTGATTGGATGTTGGGGAATCCTTGGTAAGGGTGCTATACTATCTATGAAATAAGAGCTGAATTCTATTGCAGTTTTGAGTGATAAGTTATTGGGAGAGGGGTTATGGATGACTTTATGGCCAGGATGTAAGATTTCTTTAATGGCTGACCAGAATGTTTTAGGTTTATGTTTACTACTGTTCTGAAAGTTTATATAGTACAGGTTTTTGTCTTCATTTAGTTGCTTTTCTAATATGAATGGGGAGCATTCTGAAGGTTTTGAGACACTGTGGTGTTTTATATTGTTACCATTCTTTCCATACATTTACTCTATCCTGTATTAGCTTTCTACTCTTTTTGTATAACCAAATTTCATTATTTGTTTTAGTCCCTTCCTTCTAGGAAGTGCAATCTATTTAGGATATTTAGGAAAGATGTACTGAATTCATTTACACCATCCTCTAAGGGGAGGATTTTTAGGATGGTCCAGGTAATGGATAATAGGGTAGGAATGAATATTCTGGGTTAAATTTGAACAGACGACATGCTGTTTAACATGCTATTTAAGTGAATGTGTGATACCTCTGGTTGTATAGATTGGGAGATGGTCACTCAGAGAGTCTGACATTGTATCTGTGGTGGAGAATTTGCTTGAGTCTGATGCTAGGATTTAGTCTACTAAGGCAGTTGATGTCTTGCTAAATGTGTGAGACTATTAATTAGTGGTGTGATGTATGTTCATGTTAGATGTGGGGAGAGTTGAGAGGTTATGTCTAATCAACTGATATTGACATTACCTAGTAGTGTTTTTTTCATGTGGAATTGTTATGGATATCCAAAGTAGGATATCTTCCAGCGTAGCTGTAATGTTACCAGAAGAAATGTAAAGGGCAGTAATACATAGCTGTTTATGTTTGTTTGTTTTCAGGAAAGTAAGAAGCTCTGTTAAACTGAATTTTGGTATTGGTTTGTTGTAGGGAAAATGTAGCATTTGCTGAGAAGTATTAATGCAATACCACCCCTTTCCTCTTTATATGGCCATTGTGGTGATATTATAGCTGGGGTGTAATTCTGGAGTGGTTTATGATAGGTTGAAGCCAAGTTTCAGTTATAGCATGAATATCAGGCTTGTGTTGGGTAGTCCAAGCATGTAGTTCAGTACTTTTCTTTTTTATGCTTCTAATATTTATGGTGGCAAAAGTTAGATTACTGGGGATGAGGGCTGCTTGTTCTGAGGTTAGAGCAGTGTGTAGAACAGAATTGCTTTTATGTTGGCTGTGATAGGTTGGGCCAGGATTAGGATGAATGTCTCCTCCTAGGAGGATTGTAGCATACTGGGGTATTACTCTTGCTTTTGGAGAGTATCTTTCCACTTAGTTTTATTTGCAGTTGAGTTGAAATGGAGTTAATCAGTTTATATATGGGGTAAAGGTGAGGGGGTGTCATTAAATAGGTTTGGTGCAATGTGTGGAGAGTTTAGGTAGTACAGATAGGTGATTGGGACAGAGCTGGTGAGATGGTGAGAGCTATTGAGTCATGGTAGGATGAGAGAGCTCTCAGTATGAGGAGAAGAGCAGAGGATAAGTTGACGAGTAGCATGATTAAGTAAAGGGATCTGTGTATTATTGATGGCAGGTAGTGGGGAAGTAGGAATCAAGAAGAAGCAAGAAATTGCAGAGCTATAGGATACTTAGTGGTGGTAGAGTTTTAAAGCTGGTAGACAGTTGGTAGGAAGGAAGTATTTTCTATGAAGGAAGGGAGCTATTGTCATGGTAACTTCTCTTATGTTTCTGAAATGTGAAAAGTACAACGGTTTGAAATGAAAGAGCATGATGATGTAGTTAAGGAGTTGTACTGCATAATAATAGGTACTGTTAGGGAGTGGTCTGAAAATGAAGGAATACAGTGCAAAGCAGTATGGAAGGAAGAAAGGTTGTTGAGAATGATGCTAAATATTAGATGGAAGTTGGGAAACAGGAAAATACAAACAGGAGTGTTTGTATGACAGTGGTAAGGTTGTTTAGGAATTGTTATGGAACGGGTGTCACTAGGGAAATGTGTACATGGGAAGTATAATGGTAAAGTAAGAGGTCGTGGGTGGGAATTACTGGTCGGGGAGGGGAGGGAAGCAAACCGACACAAGCATAGCAGGCTTCCCACCCTGAGATCAACTACTACAGACAGCAGTAAGTTCACAGCCGCTACAAAGCAATTAACAATGAGGCACAAAGAACAGATTTTCTTTCATTTACTGAATGCTGAAATCAAGAAGCCAGGGACACTAGGTAACTAGCACATACAGTGGGCTCTGTTGTTCAAAAGAAGGGCTATTGCCAACTTGCTAAGCAGTCCTTACAGGGAAATGACTACTCCTTTTATTATACCATAGCCACTTTACAGCACGAGCTATATTTCTTCCCTAAATGTTCCCCAGTGCCCATATGCCTCTTTGGGCAATATGCCAATCATGCTGTTCTACTTGGCAATATATTTGGAGTCATGAGTCAAATACAATAATCTAGGCTACACTGCCTTCTGGTATGGCTTCAAATCTGATAGCCTCTATCCACTATGTTCCTTGTCAGTATTAGTTTTTCCCAACACACTCTTTCTCTTTTATTATCCTCATAAAAATCTTTAATTTCCTTTTTTACATTATTCCATGTCTGATCTCTCTGCTGAACAGGCAGGACCAAGTACATCTTTAGAACTTGATATCTTTTTTTTTGTCCTAAAAGAGCAACTTCCATAGTCTTGTGATTTCTTCACACATTTTCCTTAGCTGCATGTTCAACATCCCATTTTAACTATATTGCCCAGTATCTCATCTCATCTTGACCTTGCAAAAGGGGTAATTCTGTACTAATAGGCTGGAGCAGAATTCATTACAATAACCTTTATTTTGCTTCATTTATTTTATATCCTGCTATACTAGTGAAATATTTCAGTTTATCAAACATAATTCTTAAATCATAATCAGGGTTGGTAACATACAGTGTTGTATCATCTGCAGAAATGTCAAATTTCTAATTAGTGTTTCTCCATTTATATCTTATTATATTGTTAAACTGAGCTTTATTAAATTGTAATAACATATAATGCATAAAACTTAGGTACACAAATAATCCCACATAACTCATACTTAATTCTCCAAAAAATTACACATAAAAAAACTATACATGTTATCTATATTGTTTAGTGCCTTATATACTTCCCCACAGAAAAACAAACCTCACACAAGAAAGAGTTGTATTACCTCATGAAAAATATACATTAAATTAAAAGCTGTAAACATTTTCAGCCACTCATTGTGTATAACCAAAATTGCTCTAGTAGATTTACAGTGCAATAAAAAGATGTTATGTACTCACCGTAACATTCCATCTGTGCTGTCTATTTTCATTCTTTTGCAACACGTGGGTTCAGATCTGACTCAACCACTTTTTACAGCTTGTGGATACTGGAAACTCCTTTACCCATAATACTCTAGTACCCTACCATGCCTCAGATCTTGATTGCTGGCCTTATAGCCTCATAGAAAATTCGAAACAACACTAAGATGAGAGACCAGTACCTGCAGCTCAAAGGCAGAAACATTGCTTCCCTTACTATCTTCTCATTCTTCCAAAAGTCAGAAAAAAATGTAAGAGGTTGGAGAGGGGAGAGCTGTGGAAGAATGAAAATGGACAACACAGATGGAATGTTATGGTGAGCACATGACTTCTTCAACAAGTGGGATAGAGTCCTCAACTGCCTGAACCCTAGGAGGACTCTAAGGAAGAATATTCCTGAGCACTGTTGAGCTGAAGGCTGCTCTTCTCCTTCCCCCTAGATCCAACTTGTAATAAGTAAAAAAGGTATGAGGATTAGCCCAGTTGCAGACACACAGATATCGCCCATGGAAGACCTGGATAGAAATACTGATGAAGTTGCCATGGACCTGGTCATACGGGCTTTTAAAGATTTCAACAAGGACAAACTGAATTTGTTGTAGACAAAGGAAATGCAATCGGTTAACTATTTGGCTAGAGTAACTTTGGTGACTGGTTTGCCAAATTTTAATTTGCAAAAGAAACAAATTGATCTGTTTTTTCTCAAATCTTTTGTTCTATGCAAAAAGAAATGTAACTGTCTGTGAACATCCAACAAACGTAGCATGTGTTCTCCTTTGTTCATGAAAAGAAAACTGGAAGTTTAATAGACTGATGATGTTGGATTCTGACACCACCTTAGGAAGAAAGGATGGACTGTTTCATAATGCTACCTTATCTTCATGGAAAGTTAAATAAGAAGGTTTAGAAGATGGGGCTTGACGTTCAGAGACTCTTCCAGCAGAGGTTATTGAACCACATTCTTCAACCACCTGGATTCCTACAGAAGGTACTTTTAGTAATTGAAAACATATGCCCACTGCAGATAAGGTCTTGCCATCCTGTCTTTAACCTTGGGGCCAAATAAAGAACTTCCATCAAAGACAGCATTGATGAAGGAGGTGCATTGAGGCATGTCTTCTAATGGAAATGTCTGAACCCGCCACCCTTGAGGTACCTTCAGCTGCATGTGAAATGAGTTTCATGAAAATTAAGATGGATTATAGGGTAGCCAACTGTGAGGTAATAGAGCTCTCTGCTTCAGAAGTAATGGCTCCAGACACGGATTTGGAAAGTTCTTTAATCAAGTCCCTCTCAAGTCTGGTGAAATGTGCCAAATAATTTAGTGACCAGAGTGCAAAGGTGGCTGAATATGCACACTTCCCAAATCTGTCCAAACCCCTGGGATCTCTATTCTTTCTTCATGGCTGCCAGCATCTAGTGGTACTCCTTTGCTCCAGAATTCTGTTACTTTTGGTGGTGCCGGGATCCTGTCTGGTCTCTTGGGCATTGGCTCAGCATCGCTGAGTTCCTTCTGGCCCACCTAGAGATCAAATCAATGAGCTCATTTGTGGGCAGAGTCACCCAAGAGGTAGATGGGCCAGACCCAAATGTTTCCAGGAATACCGATACCAGGAATACCTTATAATCCATCTCAAATTCATCCATGAGACTAATTTCACATGCAGCTGAAAGTACCTCAAAAGTGACGGGTATCGCAGCTGAAGATACAACAACCTTCGGATTCGACACAGATTGTTTCAGGAGTCTCAGATCCAGGAGCTCAAAAACTGAAGGTTGGATCAGAGAAGAAGCCAACACAGGTGGAGTAGTACTGGTGAATGTCTTCAACCTGATGGAGTAGGAACCAGGAGAGCTTCCATCTGAATTTGTGACAAGAGAAATTTCCTCATAATTCTGTCCATGTCTGCTTCTGTCAGGCTCCTAGAAGACTGAGAAGAAGATGCCACTGAAGGGGTCCTGGAATGATGGGCATCTCTCTAGAAAAGGTGATGGCACATGGGAAGGAAGAAGTTCTAGAGATGACACATAACGGGTCCTATGCAGCTTCTTCAGCTCTGTATGTGTTGGATCCAATGATGTGGATATGTTATCAGGTGCTGTCAGATCCAAGGATTCAGTCTTTGGATCCTGCAAAATCTGATCCGACTCAGACACTTTGCGAGAAGGTTCAAAAGTTAGGTCAGAGCTAGGAATGGAGGATCTGTAAGGGTCTGATGTATGCTTTCTGAACTCCTCCTTGTCTAACTTTTTGGAGATTTGAGCTCCAGATAAAGTTTCTGAAAAAGAAGTTGGCAATAAACCTTTTAGACTTAAATTTTGTGGTCCACTAAGGCCAGTTGATTAAAGGCCTTACAAATGTTGCACAACTCTTTTAAATGAGTTGAGCCTAAGCAGTACACACAGGAATCATATGCATCAGATAGACATATTTTATGGCCACAACCGTTGCATTTTTTAAAACCCAAAGGTTTTTCAGCCATATTGAAGCAGAAAGATTAAATAAAGTAATAATAGAAATACAAGAGTTTTTTTTTTCTTTTTAAATGAAGAAAGAAAAGAAGAAAGTGAAAAGAGGACAATGGTAATAGATTACCACCAGGGTAATAAGACTGAAAAAATTTACCAACAATGGTAAACTAAGAATCCACTGCTAAGTGTTTAAAGGATAAGGGGAATATATAAAATATCTAGATAAAGGTAATAAAGTAAGAAAATATATAAATCTTATTTCACTCACAAATACCATAGTAAACCTCAAGAGCTAACAGCAACCATGTCCATATGCGAAGACAGCAAAGGAGATCTGAAATATGGTAGGGGACTAGAGCATTATGTGTAAGGAAGGAGCTTCCAGTATCCATGAGCTGTATAGAAGAGGATGAGTCAGATCTGAACCCACTTGTTGAGGAATGAATGAAAACTGACAACAGATTATCCTTTCTGCTCATTTAAATTGAACTGTGTCAATAGAAAAACATAGTGCCCTAACTGCTCTTTTTCTAACACTAAATGCATTTTAATAGCACCCTTTATATACATCGATTCTAATTTCCTACTCAAACAAGTTCCTTATTTTATCTCTGTTATCCAAAACTTCCAACTATTCGACATCGCACAATGATATTCTACTTTAATCTCTCTTGAAGCTTATCCCAGTACACTTTCACCCTTGTATAATACCAACGCATATGTAACACTTCTACATACTGTTCCACACATCTTCAACACCTACTTGAACTTGCTTTCCATTCTCTAAATAACACCCTTGGTAAAGGACACCAATGATAAAGCAAATTTAACTGATAATTAAGCACCCTGGCTAAAAATTTTGCCAAGATTTTTATGTCTGCATTAATAATCGAGACAGGCTTAACTCACTAAACTCCAGGATCTCTCCATAGATTTTTGACAGTACTCATCTGATATTGTCCTTTTAATTCATTCCTCAACTGATGGGTTTGGATCCGAGTCTTGGATCTGTTTCTGCTGCTTCTACTGCATCATTAGATCCAAGTATTCTCAAGCTCCTTCCATTACCCACATTCCCCGCCAACCTAACATATCTCAGATCTCATTTGCCACCACTCAGCTTCAGACATGGAACCTATCGCTCTCAAGCTTTGGAGTGCATTTAGCCTTTTCTAACAAACCTCTGCACTCTTTCTAGATCTTTCCAAGGCCTTTGACATGGTTGACCATAAAATGTTTATAAACACCTTGAAGGCCTTCACCTTAAACAATCAAGCACTCCAATGGTTTGAATCTTATCTACAGGGCAGGCAACAGGCAGTCCTTTGGCAGGATAAGCTATCATCATGCCTTCCCATCATGCTAGGAGTACCCCAGGGCTCTATATTAGGACCTCTTCTGTTCTCTGTCTTTATCAATGACCTTCATGCAGTCATCCCAGATGCTACCTGCATTCAATATGCAGATGACTCCACTTTGATTTGCTCTGCCACCTCCCCAGCTAGCCTATTCACTTTAACCCAAAACATCTTCAACACAGTGGAAAATTGCTTTCAAATCAACATCTGATTCTAAACCCTAACAAAACTAAGCTGCTTCTCTTCCCCCCCTATGAGCAAGACCCCCTGCCACTCTTCAACATAGCAGCAAATAACAGCACCATTATCTCTCCGTAAGCCCAAACTAAACTATTGGGTGACATAGCTGATAATAACTTTAGGTGTGATGCACACATCAATCAAACTATAAAAACTGTAAATAAAAAGCTCGGCTCTCTTTATAGGATCAAATCTTTCCTCACCCCACTTGCTAGAACTGCAATTGCCCAATCCCATCTACTATCAACCCTTCTTTATGCCTCACCTCTATTCCCTAACTTGAACAAAACAGATCTTAACAAATTATCATCCTGCAATAACCACAATGCCAGGTTTGCTACTGGCACCCCCTACAGGACCCACCACTGCCACAACCTATATCTCTTAGGGTGGCTGGAACTGACTCTCCTACTGCAATTCAATCAGCTCACAGTAGCCTACAAAGTACTTTACCAGCCAAAAAACACACCTGCACTAAAAAATATTATCAATCCATATAGTTCCAACCACCCACTCCGCTCATCCACTAGATTCCTAGTTCAAACTATCAAATCCAACCACTCTACTGGAGACTCGCTGTTTGCTAACTCTGTTTGAAAGACATGGAACTCACTTTCAGACCCTAGAACCATCCCTTCCCTATTCAAAAACAAACTCAAGAATTACCTCAAAACACACTGGTTATGTCCTTGTTCTAACTCTGCCTAGTATCTGCTCTATCTCTCAGTTGCCTCTAAGTTCAAATGTTTTGATTTTACTTTCTTCCCATTCCATACCAGGAAGGGTAAACTGTATAAACTGTACAAACTGCTACTTATTGTGTCATAATCCTGAATGTAATAAGTTTGATCCTATCTGTATATATACATGTACTCTTATTTCTGTAACCTGTATGTAACCACTATTTTGCTAAAAGTACTATATGTGTATGTGTATTATGAACCTTGGAGCTTTTCTCCCTGGGCCTTGCTGAAAATGGACATATATCCAGTTGGACTATCCCGGTTAACAAATGTAAAATAAATAAATAAATAATAAGTTCTCTCAGATTTTTGTCATTTATAATTTTCTAATTCTCCTACCTCCCATCCTTAATCTTTCCATACTCTTTGTAGTTGCCATATCTCAGTACCTGCTTTAAGTACCATCATTGTTTTTTTTTTGCCTTTCAGTTACTGGTTTGAATACTTCTTTTCTACCATTGCTGGTAGTTCCTTTCTCTTGCTAACTTTTTCCCCTTTTCCCTTTATTTAAAAAAAAATCTTCCTGTAGTGTTTTTAGGTAATTCTCTACTTAGACAATGGCTGACAAGCCAACTGGGTTCAAAAAGTGTGATACCTGTGGGCATAAGTTTCCCAGCTCAGATGTCCACAGAGAATGCATGTATTATTTAGGACCCACACACTTGGATGTGGACTGTTCAATCTGCTCTGGATTTCAGTCCAGAGCCTTAACTGATTGCAGAAATAAATAAGTCTTGAGAGGCTTTCTTCCATCTTCCTCTACTGCTTCAGTTGCTGGGGCTCAAACCTCTACCAAAAAACCTAATAAGGGTAAGTCAGATTCAGCTACCAGGAAAAAGGAGTCCTGTAAGAGGTCTCCAGACTGTGCTTCATTACTGGCTCCTTCAGTGGAGCCTTCTTCTAAGATGCATAAGAAGTCAGATCCGACTACCTTAGATCCAACTTGTTCAAAATCTAGATCTCCTCGGATACATACCCCTCCATTCCTATCAGAGCCAGTTTCTTCATAGCTCCATCACCTTTCCTGAATAATCTCCTTGTAGGCACTCTAGACCTCTATCCACCACATCATCTTTAAACCTTCCAGAAGCTTATGAGAAAAGGATGTGGATAGGATGATGAGGAAGTTTCTCAAAGGACAGATCCAGATGGAGCACTCCTGGCTCCAACTCCCACCGGATCCATGAGTCGTCCTTTGTCCACTTCCCCCTTGGTATCTCCTTCTCCAGTCTGACTCACTGTTTCACCTTGGATCCAACACATCGGGGGTGTTCTCATTGGATCCGAAGGCTGTCTATTTTTCATCTCCAGCGATTTCCCTGAGTTGACTGGTTCTGAGTGTTTTTGATCCAGAAGACTTTCAGAGCTGAAAAGTCGGAACAGGATCTGGGGGGGGGGGGTTGAAATCAACTCCCAAGTTTTCAGAGCTGTCTCTCCCCCTCAGAGCTTCAGTACTGAACAGCTTGGGTCAGACTCCCTCCTCAAGTGGAGTGCTGTTGGGGTTGAAGGAGCTGACGGTTCCGGAACTTCCGCCCCCTTTGCCGTTGATGTCTGTGTCTCCTAGGCATTATGCCTTTGAGGTTGTGGAGAGGGCTTTATCATTGTATATAGAGAAGGGACATCCCTGCCTTCCCTCAGATCAGACCAGTTTTCCTCATGCAGTTCAATTCTCTAAGCCTTGTCCATCCATTTCACTGGGATAGCCAGCCTGAACGAATCTACAATCAGTCAGTCAAGACATCATCATCTTTTCTGATACTTCCCCAGAACACCCCACTGAGAGAGTCCCTTAAAACAGAAAAAGTAAGCGGAGACAACTAGATTCCCCTCAGGAATCTCTCACAAATTACATCGATTTTGATGAGGGGGAGGGGTTCCCCAAATCTCCACCTGAAGAAATCTCCTTTGGAGACATCCCAGAGCTCCAGAAAAAAAAAAGGTGGTTGGTTCTCTGACGGGTCCAGCCCTTCTACTTCTTGGGTGACCCACCTGGCCAATGAGCTCATAGATCTTCTTTCTCACTGGGTGTGGAAGGAGCCAGATACAGTAGAGCTGATTCCAAAAAAATACAAAAAATTCTAGCCCGTCACAAGGACTGGGCACACTGAAGCAAGGGGGTCCTGGTCAATGCCATGGTCATAGCTGCAGCCACTAGGAAGGAACTGGCAGAGCAGAGTTTTTCTGTCCATCCCCCTAGCAGAGAGTCCAGGGCTTTGAATAGATTTGGAACACATGTGTATGCATCAGTGACCTTTGGCAATAGGTCATTAAATTATCTGGAACATTTTATGAGGTTACACTGAGATATGACCAAAGAGCTTGAAAAATCTCTTTCTGGTCCATGTCCGGCAAAGATCAAAATAGAATCTCCTTGCATCTGGCCACCCTCCAGTCTATTTCTAATGCATCTAAGAAGTTGATCTCCCATGCAGTGGAAGGTACCTCATAGGAGGTGGGTTCAGGCATAGCTAATAGGAGACATGCCTGGATGTGACTATGTGATTTTGTGGAGCCCTTTAAGTCTTCATTTGTCAATGCGCCCTTTAATTGATCTTTCTTGTTTGGCCCCAAGGTAAAGGGCATGCTCTCTAGATGTGAGCAAGAGGGAAAGACCCTGTCTGCCATGTGTGTACATTTTTCAACACGTTCAAAGACCCTTCTCAAGTAATCAATGAGGAAGTAGAAAATGTGGTTTTGAATATCCCAAGTCCTTTTCAAGACTCGCATGGAGATAGTTCCCACAGAGGCAGAGGGGGAAATCTTAAATGGAAGGCGCTGCTCTCACAGAAGACGTGGCCCACAGAACTAGGGCTTCAGGGATTCCTCCTTGTATAAGTCCTATTAGCGCTTCTGAAAAGAGGCCTGGCTGTTTCCCTCTGGAGGGAGTCAGGGAACATTTGTCTGTAGAGCTTGTCTATCTATAAACTAAGTTATGTACTCATCATAATGATGCATCTGTGTTGTCCATGTTCATTCTTCCTCTATGTACACATTATGGATCTGACCTCGAGTTCGATTCAGCTGCATTTTGCAAACTTCAGATCCAGCTCTTGAGCTCTGCTCCTTACCCACAATAACCCCAGTCCATCCCCAATACTTCTGATTGAGTTTGCTGTCTTAAAGGTTTTAATATATAATAGTAGAAGAGAAGAGAAATTAAACCAGGGCTCAAACCTGGAACAACAGGTTCCAGAGGTCCATCAGGTCACTCCATAAGATGACAGGAAGGGGGAAGGAAGGAGGGAGTAGAGATGAGGAATAATGAAAACGGATAACACAGACGCATAGTTATGGTGGGTACGTAACTTTAATATCTGATGTTGTCCTTTTCAGTTTTCCTTAACATATTGGATAGAGTCCCCAGCTACATAAGTCTTGGGTGGTCCTCATGGAAAGATATTCAGGAGAAAGAATAGGTGTGTAAAATCTTACCAGAACCATAGATGTCCTTCTCTTCTATGTTGCAGTATTCTTAACATGGGAGATTTACTGCCAAAGGTGGTCCTGACATTTGGCCAGTATACAAAAGACTTTAACCTCTGCAAGGTACATGGGATGTTGCATTTAGGCCAGCAGCTGTTGTAGGCCATAAAAGTTACATCCCCACATATCATCCTCAGAACTGAATGCCCTAGTAAGAACACCAGCCTAAGGAACAAAAGCAGGTAAGCATACATCCAGGGAAAAAGACAAAAAACAGGGAGAAGGTGGGAGGGTTAGAATACTGCAACACAGAAGTGAAGGGAAGGACATCTATGGTTATGGTAAGTTCTTACACAACTACTCTATGTCCTTCTATTCTTATGTTGCAGTATTCTTAACATGAATGAGAATGTCTCTAGCAAAGCCAGCTCTAGATTTGGAGATGCCATCCAGTTTATAATGTTTAGTGAAGATATGAAAAGAAGACTAAGTAGCAGCTTCCAAGATGGAGGTAGTATACAAACCTTTGAAAAAAGCATCTGAAGAAGTCACAGCTCTTGTAGAATGAGACTTAACAGCAATATAAGGGTTCTTACCATGAAAAATATAACAAAAGGAAATAGCCTTAGAAATCCAAGTGGAAATGAGCTGTTGGAAACCGGCATTCCCAAAGCCCTGAGATGAAAAGAAACAAAAAGCTGATCAGATTTCCTGATAGCCTTAGTTTTATCCAAGTAAAATCTGAGTTGTCTATGCACATCCTGGGTGTGTAGAACTCTCACTAGATGATTATGGAGAGGGGAAAAAGGTATGCAAATGAATAGATTGGTTAACAGTCAACTCATTCACAACCCTTGGCATAAAAGAAGGGTTAGTACACAAGGAAACCCCATCCTTATGGAAACCAGGAATGGAGAAGTCATCAAGACTTGAAGTTCGGACACCCGCCTGGATGAAGTGATGGCTAATAATAGCACAGTCTTACAAGTACAGTGTTGCAGAGTAGCTGTAGCTGCTGGTTCAAATGGAACCACAGTGAATCTTTCCAAGACAAAATTGAGCTCCCAAGAAGGGGAAACAGGCTTCCTGGGAAGTCTGATGTGAATGATGCCCTAAAGGAAGAGTTTAACCTCCAGTTTAGTGGTCAAAGGAGGAGACAAAGGCAGACAAGCAGAAATAGCTGATAGATGAGCTTTCTCAGAAGAATAAGCCAACCCAGCCATCAGCAGTTCAGACAAGTAAAATAAAACTAGAGGGACATCCACAGAAAATGGGGCTAGTTTACGGGAAAAACATCAGATGGAAAACCTCTTCCATTTGAATAAGTAGAATTTCCTAGTACTGGGTTTTCTGGCCTGCTGCAGAACCCTAAACATGTCCTCTGCAAAGAGGTGTCTGAAAGGAATCAGAAGCCTATCACCCAGTGTCAGATGTAGAGTTGACAGGTGTGAGTGTATGAGTAATCCCTTGTCTTGTGTGAGAAGATCTACCTTGTGAGGTAACTTGTGATGATTGCCCCTGGCTAAATGCAGAAGAAGACAATACTGTCTTGGCCAAAAGAGAGCCACCAGCAAGATATTTGGTTTGTCCTGCTGAATCTTCTGCAGAATTTTCTGAATAAGAGGAAAGGGGGGGGGGTGCACAAAGAAACATCCCCTTCCATGAGAAAGAAAGGGTGTTCACCTTCCACACAAGATGGTCTGGAACTCTGGTGCAAAATTTTGGTAGTTCTTTGTTCAAAGAGAAGGCAAAGAGATCTACTTGAGGAATTTGTCATTGGTGGAGATTGTCCAGAAGTATATCCCTGTCAGGCATCTATTCATGGAATTAAGTCATGGACCTGCTCAGAGTGTCTGCCACTCCATTCTGATTGGATGTAGACTGCCCGAAGGGTGACCTGGCACTGCGTATCCAGTTCCCATGCCATGAGGGCTAGCCTGCATAGAAGGTATGATTTCATCCTCCTCCCCCCATTTGTTTAAATGCCAAAGAACTGTGGTGTTGTCTGTAAACAGTTTTGGAGGACCTGGACAAAAAAAGAGAGTGAAAAGTCTGTACAGCCAACAGCAGGGCTCTCATCTCTTTTATGTTTATATGCTCCATCTTTTCAGAAGGAGACCAAAGGTCTTGAATCTTCCAGTATGCAAAGGCTGTCCCCAACCCATGTCTGAGGCATCTGTGAACAACTCCTGAATTGGAATAGGAGGATGCAAAGGAAGACCTGGGTTCAAGTAAATCTGCTGAATCCACCAACAAAGTTCCCTCTTCAGACAAGGAAGAAGAGGGATAACAAAGTCCAGTGGATGTGCACGTTGACTCCAAACTGACTTGAGGTACCATTGAAATTTCCTCATGTGAAGTTTGGCCAGAGGTAACATGAGGATGGTGGATGCCATGAACCCTATAATGTGGAGGAACTCCCTGGCTGTAAGAGACTGCATGAGAAGTAGGTCTTGGAAGAATTTGGTTAGAGGCAGAAGTTTCCGGGAGGACAGGGAAGCCGACATTCGATCTGTCTGGATTCTGCACCCCAGGAAGACATGGTCCAGTGACAAGGTGAGAAAAGATTTTTGGAAGTTTATTGTGAAGCCCAGTCTTTGTAGAAGGTAAATGGTGAAATGGAGAGTTGTAAGATCTCTGGAAGGAGTGCCTAGAGCATGAGATTGTCCAGATATGAGAAGATCTGTACATCCTGTTGTCTGCAATAAGCAATCACAGGAGCCAAGCAGTTTTTAAATACCTGTGGTGCTATAGAGAGACCAAAGGACAAAGCAGAGAACTGAAAATGTGATGAAACAACAGAAAAACACAAATATTTACTGAAAAGGAAATTAATGGGAATGTGAAGGGCAACAGAAAAATGCAAATATTTGCTGAAAAGGGGATGAATGGGAATGTGAAGCTAAGCATCCTTGATGCCCAGGAGACCATAAAAAGCCTGTAGAAAGATGAGGGGAAAAAAGGCAGGCAGAGAAAGCATGTAAGGTTAGGACTTATAGGAAGGTGTTGAGGTGTGAAAGATCCAAAATGGATCTCCAAGGGACATCTTTTCTGGGAACCAGGAAATTCCTAGAGTAGAAACCTCATCCTCTTTGGTGCAGTAGAACTTCTTGAATTGTTCTCTGGGATTTCAATACTTGGAACAACTCTGGAAAAACATGTAGTTGCTCTCGAGATGGTTTAGGAATACCTATGAAAGAGTTTCCCACACCATGGAATACCCTTTGTGGATAATGTAAAGGACCCATGAATCTTGAGTGATATTCTCCCAGACTGGAAGGGACAGGGAAAGAAGCAGAGAGAGGAAAGGGGCTGAGAAATGGTTGGTAGTAGAAGACTACATGGCTTGTCTGGAAAAGGCTGTTTTTGGGAAGGAGTAGGCTGAGTGGGTTTGGAAGCAGTAGGTTTCCTAACACCTCTCTTACTTCTGGTAGAAGGAGGTGTGTGAGATTGTTTCCTAACAAAAGGAGTTTGAGCTGGGTAATTCTTTTGGAGTTTAGGAACCACAGACACAAAAATATGTTTTAGGTCCTGTAATTCTTTACCTTTCTTCTGCAAGGACTTGAATATGTCTGCTGCTGCAGCCCCAAACAAAGCCTTATTATGTAAGGGAGCATCCTGTAATTTAGCCTGAAAGACATCTGGAAATGGTTGAAGCCTCAACCAGGAGTAACTCCTTAAAGCAGAGCCAGATGCTTCAGTTGCATCATAACTCCATTTAATGGAGTGGCATGCCACCTGGGAGGAAACCACAGAACTGATGAAGGCTGTGACTTAACTTCCAACTCTGGAAGGCAGAGAGTTCAGTAGCCTGCGAAAGGAGAACCAAAGCATACTTGGTCATTGGAGTTTTGTAACTGATAGCAGAGAAAGATAGGGTGGCTGAGGTATAAACCTTTTTTCCCAACCTTTCCATGGCCTTACTCTCTTTATCTGAAGGGTGAAAAAAAGTGAATGGCAATAGACAAGAAGGTTTATTAGCAGCCACAGAAACATTCACTGGATCTGCTGATGAGCATTTATAAAGAAATTTACAGTCCTCTGGAACTTTATAGTACCTCTCTGTCTTTTAGCGGCAGGGGTTGAGAGTCTAGGGTCTTTGAGGAAGAAAAGAAGACATCAAGAAAAGCTGGTAAAACCAGAGGCACAGTTTAACGAGAGGAGAATCTACTTGAAGCAAGTCATAGCACCTTTTCTGCACCTCAGAAACCTGAGAGCAGTCACACTTAAAATATCCCATCGTCCTGGCAATAGTCTACCCAAAGGTGATATCTTCACAAGGACACTCTGTGTCATTGGACTCTTCCTCAGGGGAGGCATACTGCAAGGGGGAGGTTATCTGAGCAGAATAGGCCAAGGATTCATCCTATGAGGAATCCTTTTCTTCCGAAGAATCCTACACTCGAATCCTTTTCTGTGGTGAAAAAGTTAAAGGAGGACTAGGAAGAGAAACTGCTGAGGGAGGTTTAAGAGCCATAAAGGCATCCTCTGATGTGGTACCTGCCTTAGAATCTAAGCCAAAATCAAGATAGGTCTCTGGGCCTACATCAGTCTTTCGAGAGAAGTCTGGAAGGGGAGGTGCAGCTGAAGCTTCAGGCCTAATTTTCTTAGCCGTCTTCATACCAGGCTCAGCAGAAGTCCCCAACGTACACTCTATAATGTTGTGTGCTATCCTTTTTCAGTGTCTGATTCTCAATATAAATATTAAGAGAGGAAAGGCAGCTATGTAGGGTCTTGGGAACAAAGGATTTACAGACAGGGCAAGACTTATGTTCATGGTTGGGCCCTAAGCAGAAGAAACACTGATCGTGACTGTCTCTATGTGGAATTTGTCTCCACACTGGCATTTTCCCTTTTTGGATGACATGTAACCTCACAGCAAAAAAGCAGTAGAAAAAAATATAAAATAAAACCCCAACAGGGCACTTATCCGAGTCTCTTGTATCCATCAAACAGCTTGGCTAGAAGACCAATGATTGTAGATGGACTGGCAGCAGAGAAGTTCTGAGGATGGTACATGCAGACGTCACTTTTATGCCCTATACCGGCTGATGGCCTACGTACGATGTCCCATGTACCTTGCAGTGGTTAATGTCTTTTGTATACTAGCTGAACATTGGGATCACCTTTGGCAGTGAATCCCCCATGTTAAGAATACTGCAACATAAGTATAGAAGGACATCTACTGAACCAAAAGCAGCTCTGCTTCTGGAAATTATATAATGAGTAATAAAGGTATGAGCATATGAGCATAAGACCAGGTGGCTGCTGCACAAATATCATCAATGGAAGTTCTAGACCAGAAGGTGGATGAGTGGCCATGGAACTAGTTGAAAGGGCCTTAGGTGGTTTTGGTAAGGAGAAACCTTGTTGGGAATATATTCAGAAAATGCAATTAATTATCCATTTGGCCAATGTAACTATAGAAATTGGGGAACCCAGCTGACTAGTTGAAAAACAAACAACTGCTCTGGTATTCTAAAATCTTTTGTTCTGTGTAAATAGAAATTTAGTTGTCTAGGCTCATTTAAAAGATGTAGCATGTATTCTCCCAGGTTCAAAAATTTTGGAAATAAGACTGGTAAATGAATGGTTTGATTTAAATTTGATTCAGAAGCCATTTTTCATAAGAAGCAAAGATTGGCTCATAAGGTAACCCTGTCTTTATGAAAACCAATGTAAGGTATTTTTGATGAAAGAGCCTGGAGTTTAGAAATCCTTTTAGCAGATATAATAGCTGTTTTACAAGACAGGAACTTTAAGTCAGTTTTTGCTGAAGGTTCAAAGGGTTGTTGAATTAAGCCTTGAAGGACTACTGCTAAATCCCAAGGAGGTGATGGATCTTTCACTGGGGGTCTGAGCAAGAAGGTGTCCTTTAGAAAAACCTTAAAGCAGCCAAATCAAGAAGCATTTCCTGAGCAAAAATTTGATATGGCTGCCAACTGTACTCTGATTGTGGAAAAACTAGCACCTTCTTTAAAAAGAGAAGCTAAAATTCCAGCACAGAAGAAACAGGGTCAGTAAAAGGATCAATTTAATTTTTCAGGGCCCGAAATTAGAATCCTTTCCATTTACTCTTGTAAATTCTCTTAGTGGAATCTTTCTGTGAGGACAAAATTATATCATAAACCAGTGAAGAAAGCCTGGGCAGTATAGCAGTTAATGGAACTGGAGAAACCATGAGGTTAGTCTGAGGGCTGGGATACTGAGATGTTTAATCTTCAAGGGAAGTGACAGATGGTCTGGACTGGGGCCCAGTATCCAAGAAAGATAACAAAGATGAGACAAAAGGAAGGGGAACTAGACTTGGCAAGACCAAAAGAGGGCAATGAGGATAACAGAGCTCTTCAACTGACTGGCTTTCTGTAAGAATTTTGGAATCCGAGGTACTGGAAGGATAGTTGTAAAGAAGACCAGAGGGCCAAATGTGGACTAGAGCATCTCTCACTGACTCACCCTGAGTGGGGATCAGGGCATAGTTGGCCTCAAAGATGGAAAATTTTCTCCACCACTGATTGATTGACAGACCACTCAACAGGCATCAGAAGGGACCTGCTGAGTTTGTCTGCTAATATGTTGGATTTCCCAAAATGTGCATTGCTACTAGAAAGTGGTTGGAGGAGATCACCCATTGCCACACTGTCATAGCTTCTTGGCAGAGGGAGTAAGATCATGTTTTTCCTTGTTTGTTGATGTACCAGACCACAGACATGTTGTTGGCTTGAATCACAATGGTTTCTAGAGGAAGAACATCTTGAAATGTCTGCAGTACTAGTAGGACTGCTCTCATTTCTATAACATTGATATGCAAATTGCCTTGGACCGTCCTTCCTAAGAAATGCCCCCCATCACAGCTGGGAGACATACATGGTCATTGTGGCTACTGGAGGAGACAGAATGAAGGAGTGACCTATGTAAGTGCCATCTGACTGGATCCACCATCAAATACCTCTTCTGCATACTGGAGTAAATTTGACTGGGAAGGATAGTTTCTGTTGAAGAATAGACCACTGAATAGCTACAGTCCAATGAAGAACACACATATAGTAACACGCTAATGGGACTAACACTATAAATTCTGCCATAGAACCTAAGGCCTGAAGGATAAGTCTGGCAGGAGGAGCAGTATGAGAAAGAATTTGATGAACCTGGGACTTGAATGTGTGTATATGATGATTAAGTAGAGAAACAATCTGACTTATTGTGCTTAGATGAGCACCAATGAACTCCAGGCTCTATACTGGTAGCAGTCTGGATTTGTAAAGCTTGAATATAATGCCTAGTGATTGGCACTTTTGGAGCAAGTAGTTCCTGGACTGTTCTAGGAGATGCCTCATTGGGGCCATGAGGAACCAGTCATCTAAGTATGGAAACATCTGGAATCCTTGCAGTCTCAGGTGAGCTGCTACCACTGCCATACATTTTGTTAACACCCCAAGAGCTCTGGTGAGTCCAAAGGGCAGGGCTCTGATCTGATAGTGACTGGCTCCCAACTGAAAGTGCAGGTGTCTTCCAAAGCATCTGTTTATTTTGATGTGATACTACACATCCTGAAAATGAACTGAGCACATCCAATCACCTTTATTTAAAAGAGGTAGAATGGACTGAACCTTGATCATTCGGAACTTTGATTTCTTCACATATTGGTTCAGATTGCTTAGATCCAAAATTGGTCTCAGATCCCTTGTTTGTTTTAGCACTAAAAAGAACTTCAATTAAGTTCTGAATCCTCTCTGTTCTGCTGGGACCTCCTGGATGACTCTTTTATCCAGCAGCTTCTAAACATCTTGAGCTGCAGCTTCTCTCTGACTGGGTGGAACTTCAGGAAGCTTTCTCCTTTTGGAAGTGGGTGTTTGGGAAAATAGTATAAAGTAACCTCTGGATATTATTTTAGCACCCAAGAATCTTTTGTTATAGCAGCCCAGGCACTTGGGTGCAAGGGCAAGTATCCCCTGACTGCTTCCAGAAGTGAGCAGTTTGGCAGCCCTTAAGGAGTGCTGAAAGGGTCAATCTGGAAAGGAATATTAGAAACCCTGATTTTTGTGGGCCTCCTCTGCCGTGAGGATGGAGTTTTCCATTTGAACTCCCTCCTCTGCCTCTGAACCAATATGTGAAGAAATCAAAGTTCCGAATGATCAAGGGCTTTTCATCAAGAAAAAGGAAGGTCTTTGCCCCACTGTACTCATCCCTCATTCGACCCATTATAGAATACAAAGCCCCATTTGGTATGTACCTCTCAAGACATCTGCAACAACTGGGAAGGCTGCAGAAATACCTCACTAAAACAATCACAGGCCTAAAGCAGATGCCCTATGCTGACCATCTAAAAAAACTCCAGATATATTCTGTCGCATACCATCTATTCAGAGGCGATCTCTGCATAACATACAAAGCCATGTCAAACCTAGAGCTGATGGACATGCTACACTTAAAGAAATACCAATCCCTCAGAGCCACACACTCCAGGGATCTAAATATAGTCATCACAATGAACAAAACATGCTGGAGGGATAGGTTCCTGACCCAGAGACTCCCCAGACTCTGGAATAGACTGCCCATACATGTCATGCAGAGCACCTCTTTGGTCCTCTTCAAAAGGAACCTTGACGATTAGATGGGAGATAGGAAATTCACCCTGGGGATCATGTCAGTCACCCTGCTAGACAGGGGTCCACGGAAGTAAATATTGTGGGAAGAAATAGCCAGGGAATTGTTATGGCTAGGCTTGTATAGGCCCTAGGACCGATAGCCTAGTACCAACTTATGAACCTATGAATCCTGGAATTTATGGAAGCACATTTTCTTGCCTTCTCTTTGATTCCTTGAAAAAGGATCATTGAGGTTTAAAAAAATGAATCCCTCTAGCAGACACAATTTTTCTGTTTTGTTTACTGCAGGAAAACATTTATTTCACAGAAAGGCCAAACAAGGATGGTCCTTCAAAAGGAACACTGATCAAAAGGAACACTTGTGAAAGAAGACTTGAAAGGCTCCACAAAATCCTTATGGGAATGCCTGAGCTGGTGGCCTGTGAGGTAGCTTCTGCTGCATGAGAAATCAACCTCATGGACACAATGGAAATAGATTGCTGTGATGGCTTACTGGTTAACTACTGTGGCTATAGTGTACATGGTCCTGGGTTAAAGACCCTGCAAGGGCTGTTTATCCACCTATAATCTTGATGATTGGATGAGAGATAAGAAATTCACCCTGGGGATCACTTCTGTGGCTCTGTTCGACAGGGGCACAGGAAAATCATTTTCTTGGGTGGCAAAAGTCAGGGTACCTTTTTGGCTAGGCTTATATAGGCCCTAGGGCCAATAGCCCAATAGCCTAGTACCTACCTATGAACCTATGATGAAAAGTGTGTCCAGCGGTGAGGATGATCTTTTATAACCATCTGCTGACATGGACTCCAAAAGAGATTTTGAGAGATTTCCTTGGTCAAATCCCTTATGGCCTTGTACATTGCACCAGATAGTTCAGGGAACTCAAGACAAAGGTCGCTGAAGCAAGCATATGTTTTCCAAATTTGTCTAATGGCCTGTTCTGTTAGCTCCTTCTTGGTGGCTGCCACCATAACCATTGCATTAACAGGGACTCCTTTGCTCCACTGGCCTTATATTTCAAAGGAGCTAACATTTTTCCCAGATGACATTGGATTGGTTCCTCCAGTTCCATCCATGCTTGGTGAGAGACTAGGTCAATAACCTCATCGGCTGGGGAAGTCATCAAAGACATAGATGGGACAGCACCAAAAGCCTCCAGAAATAATGACTCTTCACAGGAAGGATTATTTGAGGACCAACTAGCTTTTTGCTTAAGGATCTAAAATGTCTCGAAATGAAATGTCATCAGGTAGTGATCTAGGGGAACATTCACCTTTATCGAAGTCAGTCTTCAGTAAGAGATTCCAAGGGGGAATCTATGTGTCTCCTTTTACACATTCTCTTTTGGTGAACCTCCTCAGCAGGATGCTCTGGGGAAGTATCCAAAGACAGGTGTAGTACCTCTATGGGAACTGCCTGGATGCTAGTTGGTACTGGCTGTCCCTGTGGACTAGGTCTGATGGGATCAGAGCTCAGAACCATAGGTGGAAAAAGTGTAGGATCTGAGGACCTATGAGAGACTGGATCTCTTGAATGAGAGAACACCCCTCTCCACAATGTTGAAGGCCAACAAACCAGAATAGGAAGTAGCCAGCTGCACTGGAGCTGAGATTTCCAAAGCAGATAAACCATGATTTTGTCTGGATCCATGCCTAAAGGAGGGAGACGGACCTCAGCTTTTTATCACTGAGGCACCGAGGGGCAAGCATGGATCCGCCATCATTGGACTAGAGCCCAGCCCCATGGATTCACCACTGATGCTATGGCTCTAATATTCACGCCAATCAGACAAAACAAGAACAGAAATGGTCAGAGAAACCATCAGGGTCAAAGATGCAAT
Source organism: Protopterus annectens (assembly GCF_019279795.1). Taxonomy (NCBI): domain Eukaryota; kingdom Metazoa; phylum Chordata; order Ceratodontiformes; family Protopteridae; genus Protopterus; species Protopterus annectens. Next base: position 700,733,575 of record NC_056728.1, on the reverse strand, counting down.
TTTCTTTGGCTCCGACAACCAGTACTGTCAGAACACTCAGATCCTGGGGCTCCAAAACCGAAGGACAGATTGGAGAAGGAGATGCAACTGTATGGGAGGTGGCAGGAAGACTCATGGATCCTATGGGAGATGACGCCAGTATAACACTCATTTCGATCTGAGCTTTGAGGAACTTTTTCATCATGCTATCCACTTCAGCATCAGAAAGACTCCTGGAAGACCTGAGAGATGTGGTAGTGGGCTGAGATCTTGAGTATTTTCTTGGAGTTTGCATGCAGGTAGAATGGAGCCAAGGAGAGATAGGGTCAACAATAAACTCAGTTGAGTAAGTAAGTCAGATCCAATGGTTTAGGATCCATATTTTGAGCATTATGATTGCCTGAAATAACAATTGGATCTGAAGTGTTTCTCTTTGGATCCTAGGAAGTTGGAGTTGATCTCTGAAATTTTTTGTGGAGGCTCTGAGGACAATAATGCCTTTGCAGACTTAGGTGGAGATCATATTTTATGCTCCAACAGAACCTTGGATGATTTGCTGGGGGGTTGAGCCCTGGAGTTGGAAGAAGAGGAAGGAGGTAATAACTCTTTGAGGACTAACTTATTCCTCTTGCCTGCAAAAGCCCTCAAGTTAAATGTGGCTCAAATGATACAGTTCATGCCCAGATGTGCTGCTCCTAGACAAAAAATGCACCACCTGTGGGCATCCAAATTCAGAATTTTTGCCCACAGGAAGTGCATTTTTAAACCCTGTAGGTTTTTCAGACATAGAACTTTAACAATAACAGAAAATAGAGAAGATAAGAAATATGTTGGGTTTTTTTGTTTTTTTTTTTTTTTTTTTTTGCTAAAGGAATATACTAAAGGACTACCAATAATGGTAGTAAAGAATGCCCAGTCAAACTGCTAAAGAAAAGAGACAGAAAAAAGAAGTGATAAGAAAAGGGCATCAAAAAGGGTATGTAAAAATTACCTTACTGAGGTAGAGTGGACTAATGATAAGAAAACCCAAAAACTAAGAGGGAGGAACTATATAACAAAGTAATTAAGTAGAAAGAAAGAGAGAGAGAAAGAAGTAATTTTTTTCTGAGAAAGCAAACTTACTACATACCTGAAAAGGCTTAAACTATGCTCAGAGAGAGAGGATCCACATCCATGCGAGAATGCAGCAAATCAGATCTGAGGTATTAGGGATTGGATCTGGCATTATGGGTATAAGATCTGAAGTCTGTAGAATGCAGCTGAGTCAGATCTGAGGTTGGATCCATAACCCATATGTTGAGGAAGAATGAAAAAGACAACATCAGATCAAAAGATTCCCGGATGCCCAGAATCCTATCCAGAGGTTATATTATGCCATTTTCCTAGCCCCCCCCCCCCCACCAATGTGAAAAAGATCCATGATGTTTCACCCGGTCAGAAGAAAGCACTGCTAGGAAAAAAGAGTCATCCAAGAGGTCCACCCAGACCAGAGAGTTTATGGTACTTTTCTTCTTGGAGCCAAAAAAGACAGGGGTCTTGAGACCAATTCTGGTCTTCAGTAAAATAAGTTTTTACAATATTCAAAGTTTTGGATTGTCATGGTTCAGTCTATTTTGCCTCTGCTATGAAAGGACAACTAGATGAGCTCAACAGATCTTCAGGAAGTATATTGTCACATCAAAATGGACAGGCACTCCAGAAGATACCTTAGCTTCCAGCTGGGAGCCAGTCATTATCAGTTCAGAGCACTACCTTTTAGTGTCACTACAGCCCCCAGGGTATTCACCTAATGCATGGCAGTGGTAGCAGCTCACTTGAGACTTCTGGGATTCTGACTGTTTCCATACTTAGACAACTGGCTCATAACTGTCCAAACCAGGCATCGACTTCTACAGGTAAGGGATTACTTGCAGCAGCTGTGCATCCATCTAGGAATCATGGTCAATTACAACAAATCACAATTCATGCCTACTCAGAGTCTAGAGTTCACTGGTGCTCAGTTGGATACAGTTAATCTGACAGCCTCTCTTTCCTCTACTGGAATACAGACATTGAGGTCCGAAATCAAGAAAGTGATTCAAAGTTCATCTCTCCTGGCATGATTGATCTTACAAGCCTTGGAATCCATGGCAGTGGCTATCACCCTCATTCTTCTGGCCAGGTTTCACATGTGAATTCTTCCAAATTACATTTTTAGTCCATTCTTTAACATCTATTGCCCACTCCAGTCAACATCACACAAGAGTGCAAAAGATATCTCCTTTGGTAGATTCATTCAATCACTCCGAAGGCCATCCATTTGTTATTCCCCTTCCCATGCCCACAGCCACAGAAACCTCCTAAATGGGGTGGGGGCACTACTTGGGAAGAACAGTCCAAGGTATGTGACCCCCCCCCAAGATGCATATCAATGTCCTGGAAATGAAAGCTATCCTACTAGCATTGCAAGCCTTTCAAGATGTTCTCCCATCTGGGAAAATTGCCAATCAGATGGACAATATCAGTGGTCTGGTATATCAACAAACAGGGAGGAAGCAGATCTTACCCACTTTGTCGAGAAGAAATGAGAGTATGTCAACGGCAGATCTAGTCCGGTTGCTTTCTAATAGCAATGTACATCCCGGGAAAATCCAAAGTGATTGTGGGCAAACTAAGCAAGTCCATTGTGATGACTTATGAGTGGCCTCTCAATGTCAAAGAGAGGATTTTCTGTCGATGGGGTCAGCTGTGCTGTGATCTATTTTGCCACTCACTTCAACCACAAATGCAGCAGGTTCTTTGCCTGAACCTCTAATGGGGGAGTCACCAAGAGCTGCTTCAGTTCACAACTGGCCCTCTGGTTTACGTTATGTATACCTGTTGTTACCACTAATTCCCAAATTTCTGTAGAAAGCATTCCAGTTGAAGAATACAGTTATCCACATTGCGCTCTTCTGGCATCATCAAAATGTACTTCTCCTTCCTCTGGCCTCAACTTCTGCATCCATCCTGGATACTTGTTCCCATTCCAGACCTCTTGTCTCACCCAACAGGTATGACTCATCCAGACTTAACACGCCTCAAACTGACAGCATGGTTTCTCCAATTCCATTAATTGCTAGACAGCCCAGGCTGTCCTCCCTGGTCTATCATATCTTGTTATCTTTTCAAAAAGCTTCTACTAGAAGGGTTTACAAGAGTAAATGCAAAATATTTGTTTTGTGGATCCTTTTTCAGCACCATTGCCCTCTATACTTGAATATTTAAGTTCAATTTTCAATGTAAGAGATAGCTTTTCATTATTTAAGGTCAATTTGCTGCCATTTCTAATTTCCATCTGGCCAAAAATAACTCTACCTTAACCTCTTCTAAACTATGTAAATTTTTTCTCAAGGAAGTCTTTTATCTAAGACCTCCATTTAAGGATCCTACTCTTCCATGGGATTCAGCTCTCATGCTTTAGGCCTTAACATAGACTCCCTTTGAACCTTCAGCCAAAGCAGAACTTAAATTTTTGTCTTGGAAAGCCATTTTTTGGTCGCTATCACATCAGCTAGATGTGTATCCAAACTCCAGGCTCTGTATTCTAAACCTCCTTATCTATTTTTTCACAAAGACAGGGCGTCCTTGCGAACAAATCCATCTTCCTTGGTCAATATAGCTTCTGAGTCCAACATAAATCAAGTTGTTAATCTACTAGTTTTCTTTCCTAAGTTTTCAAATAAGGGAGCATATATGCTCCAACATTTGGATATGCATAGACATATACACTTTTATCACCACAGAACCGAAGACTTCAGAAAATCTGACCAGTTATTTGTTTCATTTTCTCCTAAAAAATTGAGAAAACCTTTATCCACCTACACTGGCCAAATGGCTAACTGAATGCATCTCCTTTGTTTATGGTAACAACTATTTTATCCTTGCCCAAGCCTCCTAGAGCTCATTCCATAAGGTCTACAGCAGTTTCTTCAGCCTTTTGGTCAAGGGATTCCTTAGATGACATGTATGCACTGTAACTTGGACTAATTCTCATACCTTTACTGCTCATTACAAATTAGATTTGATTTCCAAGAACACAGCAGCCTTTGGCTCTGCAGTACTCAAGAATATCCTTCCATGAGGGCCACTCAAGGTTCCAGTAGCTGAGGACTCTGTCCCATCATTTGAGGAATGAATGAATGAAAAGGACATCAGATAAAAAGTTATGTATTCATCATAATGTTCCATCTGTACTGTACATTTTCATTCTTCCTCAACTTCCTGCCCATCTGCCCCCTTCTTTTGCTTCTTGAAAGATCTAAGAGTTGTACATGAACCTCTGTTACTTGTCTGAGTTTCCTTTCTGCCTTTATTAATTTCTATAATAGGTTGTCCTTTTATACCTAGGGGCAGCAAACTCGAGCTGAGTTATGTTAGGTTGGTGGAGCATTATGGGTAAAGGAGGAAGTTGAGAGTTCTTGGATCCAGTTATATGGTAGAAGCAGCCAAGTTGGATCTGAGACTCAGATCCAAATGCATCAGCTGAGGAAGATGGAAATGGACAGCACAGATGGAATGTTAGGTGAGTACATAACTTTTTCTTATTATTGCATGGTTTGTTTTACTTTCAACCCTTAAAACTAGTGAACAATTGCACTTTTTTTTCTTGTATTTCTTGCCATCAGATATATCACCCACTTATAGATAGCTGGTGGAAAATCATCCAACTCTGCAGCTTTATTAGGTTTCATTTTCCTTACTACCTCCTGCATCTATTCCCAGTCCACAGCTTTTTCAGCCTGCTTCTCATGTCTTCAGACACAACCTCATCCTCAGCGCCTCCCCTTCTGTTCTGCATAACACTGAATAATATTCCTTGAATGCCAATTTTACCTCTTCATTGTTTACTATCTGACCCTCATCTTTCAATTTCAAACTTTTGCACCTTTGTTTCTTCTTCTACCGAAGTAATCAAGAAATCCACCAAGGATCGTGTTCTCCCTTTATCTACCACAAATTCCCTTTCCTCATGAATTCTGCATCTGCTTTAATAACATCCATATAATTAATTTCTGCTTTATCTATGTATTTGTTTATATTTGTCTATATTTGTTTACCGGGGTAGTGCATCGATCAGTACTGACCAATTTAAGGCTCAGCCCAAGAGAAATACTAAACATTTCACAAACAAAAAGTACAGGCATGTAAGTAATAATGTAATAGTTCAATTACATAGAACAAGCACAGTGCAACGTACAATCAAGCAGAGAATAATGTACAATATATACATTAGTTTCTAAGGTAGGTCAATCTTCAGTGAGTCTTGAGAGAGGAGAAGAGACTTGTAAAGGAAGCAGAATGGGTGATATGCCTTGTATTCAAGATTTCGCTTTTAATCTTGTTTCCTCCATTTCCTTTGCTTCCTCTCTGCCATACCCAAACCAACCAGTCTTTGAATCTCAGTAAGTTCCAGTTCTCTATCAAGTATCACATTTTTACTTTGCCTCCCTTTGGCTCCCTCCTTTCCATTATTTCTCCCCACTATGCTGCTTTACAGCCCTTCTACCATATACTAAACCTAATGATTCTCTATGCATCTCATTCCTCTCAAGCACTTCTTTCAATAGTTGCTTAAACCCCTTCCTTGCATTCTTCTTCCATTCATAGCAAGCCTATCTCCATCTTTTCCCCATTTTTCCCACATCCTGGTGAATATGCATAATCATAGTCATAGACATCATTGCATGAGCTGAAAAAATGTATTTCTTTTATCTCAATACAGCCAACCTGCTTAAACATAATACTTGTAAGAATTAAATTGGTTGTAATCCCCTCAGCTTCTTTAGGTCTCTCAATGACATCATTATTTCTTGCTGCCCTTGAAGATCTCTCCAGCTATCTATCCATCCTAGCAACTTCTCCATCCATTCCAAGAGTCCTTCCTGTGTTCTAACATGATATTCTGGCCTCAAAGATATTTTATTGAATTTTGCATCCAAAACAAAATTAAAATCTCCTAACAATACTGCATATTCTTCTTCCCATCATGACTTTGTAGTAGTCAAGTACCCACCAGAAAAACTCCTCATTGTCTACATTAGGGACATATGAATTTCCTACCAACCAACTCTACTTATTAAGTGTACTGCTCCATAGTGTAGCCTCCCAACACCAATTGATTTAACACTATGAGTTATTACCTTAAATGTTGCATAAAAGAACAGTATCACCCCATTACTACCTCCCCCTGATTTATGGTCCATTAATGAAGCTGGAAACCCTTTTTTCCTAATACTACAAACTTCTCCAATTTTCAGTTTTCTTTATTATAAACCCCACCACCCAAGAACCCTCTCTTGATAACATTTGCAAAATTATCTTCAACCTTATTGTGTTGGTACTGCTCCCACATTCCAGCTAATTACTTTAATCCCCAACTTTTGCTCAAGGTAGTTGCCCCTATATTCCTTTGTGACAGCACTAAAGCACCCCACTCAAGCGAAAATTCCAATGGCATCATCCAGGTTAGATTTACTCAAACAAAAGTAGAGAAAACAAGGCGAACCATCTATGCCTGGACTAGTAGTCACTGGTAGCTATAAGAGAAGAGTACCGCACCTCCAGTGAAGCCCACAATTCCTCCTTGATAAAAGTGATCCAACATAAATTCCTATATCATTCTTAAATTGATTTAACAGCCCACTCCTTACTGGCACATTCAAAAGAATAACCTAAAGTACCAATTAAATACTGAGATACAGTCTTAACCCAGCAATAATATATGGCATTCCTTAAAAAAAAAAAAAAAAAAACTTTATTATCATTTGTGACACAGACAAACGTACATTTATCTAAAAGTAATCAAACCATAATAACAGGGTCACATTTACAAACATGATACATCACATATATTGTTCTATACAATATAATCAATCCAACATTACATAAATTATTAAATTCACATCCTCTTTTAAAATTCATTCCTCTGCATGTATTGTTTCCACAATTTCCATTTTTTCCTATGTAATTTACTCTTACCCTTTTCTAAAAATCCTACTTCCTGTTCATTTACCTGTGTTACTATATTCATTACTTCAAGTATGGTTGTTTAGACTTTGATTTCCATTTTCTAGTAACTGCTTTTTTGGCAGCCACCAAAATTAAATTTAACATGGCCTTACTGTGTCAAGGCAATTTAGATCCTGTATCCCAGGTCAAAAAATTATTTCTGTAGTTATACTCATTTGCTTGCCCAGTATTCCTGACAGAGTACTCCGTAGGAATTTTTTCAAAGTGTGCCAGCTCATTACACTCTCTAAATGCATGCTCTCAAGTACCTCCTTCTTTCCCATTATAACTCCAACATTTGCCATTTTTGAGGAAAAAGTCTTCAGAGTCTGCTTGGGGTATAAACATACCTATGCAAACACTTCCAGGCAAAAATCTTAAATCTTCTAGACTTTGTTGCATATTTGGAAGCCATACATACGTCACCCCATTGTTTCTTTGCACATTGCTTACCTAATCTCTCTTCCCAATCTTTTCTGATCTCTGACTGACCCCTATAGTTACTGTGCAATATTTCATATGACCTACTAATTATCCCTTTTTAACAGCAGCTACTGTTCTAGATTCAAATAAAAACTCAACCAGTGCAAGGCTTTCACTTACGATTCCCCTATCCCTTTCTCTTTGCCTATACTCTGCTATCAATCCATGATAGAGAAGGTAATCTCTAGCCTGCAGTCCAAATGCATTCTAGGCCTCTTCCTATTATTTTACCTTTCCCTCTCTGGGTATGGCATAATGGTTAAAGTCTCACCTCACAGACACAAAGTATACACTGTGATTCTGACCTAGAGTTATTGATTAGGCTTAAAATGGTCCTTCGTGGCAATTAGCTCAGTATTCACTTATGCCTTTCTATTTGTTCCCAATACCTTCTTTTGCCAGCTCCCTCCAGTAAATTTCAGCATCCTCTTGCATATTCTCTGAACCCCTAATTGCAGTCATACCTATAGGCAGAATCTCCTTTCTCCATTCCCATGTTGGCTTAGTTCTTAATATACCTTCTGCTGCTTTATGAATACAATATTCTGTATAACTGCTGTTATTCTCCTTAAGGATCTTCTTCCCAAATCCCATTTTCCTCTTACTTCTTGAATTGTTCCCCACTTCATCATCACCCCTTTCCACTTTGAATTGTAGCTTTCTGCCTGTGTTATGTACAAGAGCCTTAACTGTGTACCTCTAAAATATCCATTTCATATCAAGTAATTGTAAACATCACTGCTCTACTGGAAGGATCAGCTAATTCCACTTGACTCTTGCCCTCTTCCCCTCTTAGATACAATTCTTCAACTATTTAGTAATTACTATCTAAAACTTCTATTTTGGTTGATAAAAATAAGCCTGACCTGTGCATAAAACTAAAGGAACTAAAGTTATTTGTAGTGCTTGTATCTTGTTATCCATATCCATAGGCAAGAGCTTCCAGTTTCTCAGTTTTTGAATTATTTTCTTTAGTCGCTTTTGAAATATCCTTAGCTGCTAAAACAGCATCCTTTTTATCCCACATTACAAAAGACTTCATTTTATCATTTCTCCATAAATATGGGTATTACTAAACCAATTCATATCTGAGTTCACAGTTTACAGCTATAGCTTTTGTTTTATCTTCATTAATGTCATATCCCAAAAATAACCTGGAATTGTCTCAGAATGTTTCACAACACTGAGATCTCCTTCTTTGGTTTTATCAGATACAAAATAATATAATATGCAAATAAAGCCAACTTTAGTTCAATACCATACCATTTATATGCTTGAATTCCTGAGTCCCCTATTTTGTTTGCCAATTGTTCTAAATATAATGCAAATAACAAAGAAGAAGGATGACACCACCTGCCTGGTTGCTCTATTCAGGCACACCATATGAGACAGGAACCTTCCCACTTTGATTTTGCCTCCACTCCATCATATGTCATCCTAATTGACCTTATTATTGTATCACGAAATATAAATGCTTCTATATCCCTACTCATAAAATCCCAGCTTACTTTGCTGAATGCTTTCTCTGCATCAGTACCTACCAACAACAGTAGCATTTTCTTACATTCTACTTCCCCTGAATCATTATTGCTCAGTTAATGTTGTGAAGTGTTTGCCTCTGCTCCACAAAACCGCACTGATCCACTATTTGTTAACTTTGGCAACATCTTTGCCATTCTTTTAGACATTATAGACATGGACACTTTATAATCATAGCTTAAAACTGAAATGGTTATACATGAAGCTGGACTTTATGGATCTTTACCGTCTTTAGATATTACAGTCACCACAGATTTTTACCAGGATGTTGGTATTTCCTTCCTTCCTTGTAAAATATTATTAAAACCTTCCAGATCTTTATCACTTTTTTCCCTCCAAGCTTCCATACTTCCACCAGAATACCATTTATTCCTGGAGGCTTTATTGCAGACTGGTTATACATCATAATTTTTATCTCATTTCCCACTTTCTTGACCATTAATTGTCGAGATGCATTTACATGTGACTTTGGCATATATAAGTCTTCCATAAATATTCCCAATTGTGCTTTTTCTTGAATTCCCTACTTCTCAGCTTTATACAAATTTTCATAAAATTTCTGAATGTCTCTAATGCCTCTACATGATCTCTGGTTAGTTTTCTTGTTATAGGCTCTCAAAGTCTGGCAACAATCCTTTTCTACTTTTTGTTGCCTAAACCATGCCAAACGTTTTTGTGCTATGGAATTATTATCAACAGAGTTACTTAACAGCAGTCGTTCTAAACTCATGCATATTATCCAATTACTGTTCTCTGTTTAGCTCCTCTTTTTGTTCTGTAAGATTCCTCTTATTCTGTAATACTTTAACCTTTGTCACCTCTTCAAAATAATTCTTGTCACTTCTCAGGCATATCTCTGGTTCTTTTATTTCTACCATATGTTTAAACCCCACTTTCATTTTATTAATTTTTCCTAATAAGGCCCGGATAATTTCCACTACCCATTCTTTAAATTTTTTAACAGATAGGTGCGGAAGCACCATCTTTACTTGATTGCCCTGCATTTTACCTTAGCAATTATTGGCACACGATCTAAATAGTTATTGGATGTGTGCCAAAGTATTCAATTAAATGCACATATTACTGTAAAATATAATTCTTGTCAAGTCTACCCAAGTTATTGTACCTTGGGGAATAACGTAAATTCTCTCAGAGTTCCTACTACTGAATTCATGTCTTCTGTACCAAATATTTTCATAAATTTCTTCAAAAATCTACGCTCTTTTGTTATATTTTCCCTTCTAGGTCCCCTAGATACTTCCTCATTGTTGCAAATCAAATTCCAGTCATAGGTTCATAAGTAGGTACTGGGCTATTGGCCCTAGGGCCTATACAAGCCTAGCCAAAAAGGTACCCTGGTTTTCGCCACCCAAGAAAATTATTTTCCTGTGCCCCTGTCAAGCAGAACCACAGAAGTGATCCCCTGGGTTATATTAAGAAATGTCCCCACCTAAAAGTAATATTCCTTGCTGTAAGCCGATTATTTCAACCATATTCACCCTACTTTATGCCTCTCCAATATATACCAACCTAAGGCAATGCGATCTAAACAAGCTAGAGACATGCTACAACAAAATCGCCAAATTCACCACAGGGGCATCCTACCGTAGTCACCAATGTCTCTCACTTGCTGAACTGGGCTGGCTTGAACTCCCTCACCTCCTTCAATGGTATCACCTTTCACTCACCCACAAACTAGTAAACCATTCACTAAATGTTCCATCCTTCCAGAATCTACTGCAACCCTATCGCACCACCAGACCACTAAGATCCAGCAACAAAAATCACTTGCAGATCACTAAAGCCAATAACTCTACTGGTGAAGCACTATTCTCTTGCACCATAGCCAAATTATGGAACTCCCTCCCACCCACAATTACCTCCATACCATCATGCACCCACTTCAAAACTTTACTAAAAGCACACCTAAAAACATGCTGGCTATGCCCTTGCAACTCCCACTCTAATATCACCCACCCCATCAAACCACTGACTTTCTTTCCACTCCACTAACTACCTTGATTATAGCAAGCTCAGATGCTCATAAGCCTAGTACTTATTATACAGCAGGAACTTCTTATTGTAACATTTGTTAATGTCTGTTATGTACTTCACAGATAAAGATTCTAGTTGTCTACTGATGTACTATGTTCTTCATCTATAAATATGTTGTAAGGAATTGCTATGTAAATTGTTAATCACTATGTAATCCAATGTAACTACTGTCTGTTTATTTTAACTGTGGAGCTTTTCTCCCTGGGCCTCCGCTGAAAATGGACCTACGTCCAGTTGGACACTCCCGGTCAACAAATATAAATAAATAAATAATAAATAAATAAATATTTTTAAGCTCCATAATAGCAGTTTTATGTGGAATATAAATACATGCCAGGGTAATTTTCATCCCTTGTCAGTAGCCCCTTACTACCATAAATCTGCCATTATTCTATTTTTTCCTCATATATCACTATCGTAGACCCTTAAGCAAGTTATGTAAGTACTCTTCTTTTCCTTTGTTCCTGATATTCTGCTGAATGTCCATCCTGAAATCCTTTAACAAATTTGCATGCACAGTTCTGTCCAAATGTGTCTCCTGTAGCATGACTATTTGCATGTTCCATTTCTTAATATAATTAAATATGCTTTCCTTTTTCTCTTTACCTGTGAAACCACTCACATTTTAAGATAATATGAAAAATGTTGTCATTGTGATAATAAGTCATTATTCCTACCTATTACATATTACAGTCTTTTTCAAATATCTATTTCAAGCTTTTTTGATACATGCACCCACTAATGTTTGACAGGTTGATCCTTTATACAGTTTTTTCTTAACATTGATACATGCACCCACTAATGTTTGACAGGTTGATCCTTTATACAGTTTTTTCTTAACATCAGCAGTTTTTCTGCATAGCTGCCTAGCTTGAGCATTTTCTGGCTTGTTAAACTTGATTTCTGTATTAGTAGCTGTATTTAGAGCACAACCAAAAGCTGTTTGCTGAATTTCCTGTTTGCACTTAATTTTAAATCGTTTTTTTCTTAAAACTTGCATATTTTCTGTCCTTGACCTAGCACTCTTGTGTGGGGTCATTTACTGCACTGTTATAACTTGATATTACTTGTGAACCTCTGCTATCTCTGTAAAAAAAAAAACAAAAAAAAAATCTTGCTTTTTTCCCACTTTTCTGAGAGTTAAAAAAGTTCAGTTACAGGCTTGCTGTTCCTGAACTGTTTGAAAGTTTCTGTGAGGCCATTTTTCTTGGGCTGAAGGAGGGTCTCTCTGTTCATCAGTGGCAGTGACTAACATTGAGCAGCTTCCCTGCCCCCGTAGAGGTGGTTACTGACTTGAAACTGTAGTTTTATTGGCCACTAGGGGTCATTTCCATAACTCCTTCATCTTCCTCTCTTAAAACCTAGTTGCCTCGTGGTTTGAGTGTCTTTTCAGGCTTGTTGGTTATTGGTGAAGCACCCTCCAAGAGGAAAAACGCTGAGAGAAGAAGGAGCCACTTTTGAGATTTTAAGTATTTTTCTCTGTTTATTTGCTAAGTTTTTCTGCATAGCTGCCTAGCATGAGCATTTTCTGGCTTGTTAAACTTGATTTCTGTATTAGTAGCTGTATTTAGAGCACAACCAAAAGCTGTTTGCTGAATTTCCTGTTTGCACTTAATTTTAAATCGTTTTTTTCTTAAAACTTGCATATTTTCTGTCCTTGACCTAGCACTCTTGTGTGGGGTCATTTACTGCACTGTTATAACTTGATATTACTTGTGAACCTCTGCTATCTGTGCAAAAAACAAAAACAAAAAAAAAATCTTGCTTTCTTCCCACTTTTGTGAGAGTTAAAAAAGTTCAGTTACAGGCTTGCTGTTCCTGAACTGTTTGAAAGTTTCTGTGAGGCCATTTTTGCTTGGGCTGAAGGAGGGTCTCTGTGTTCATCAGTGGCAGTGACTAACATTGAGCAGCTTCCCTGCCCCCGTAGAGGTGGTTACTGACTTGAAACTGTAGTTTTATTTTCCCTTTTGGGTCTATTCCTGCTTCTTTCCAGCCCCTGCTATCAAGCACGCTTTAACGTGCTTTAGCCTTGATTAGCGGAGTTGCCACTAGAGCAGCATCGGGCAGCGCCGGTTAAACAAGGTTAAACTCTTTCTGGCTCCAGAAAGTCTGTTCTTCAATTTTTCCCTTAGAACTGCTCTGTTAGGAACCTAAACAGTTTACACCTACACTAAAAAGTGCAGCACTTGTTCCAAATAGCTTTTTCTTCTCAAAAAGCTCAGTACTTGTCTTATAAGCATATCCCTTGTCTTATAAGCATTCTCTTTGCAGGTCAAGCACTCCTATATTATACAAATCTCTCACTAGCAAAACCCCCAGGAGTGCCCACTTCCCTGCTAAGCCCACTACTTTTCTGTCTCATACCAACTCATAATTCTTTCTAGCATGTCGAAAGGTCAGATGCTGGCGTCCTCTCCTGCCCATTTGGTGAATCTGGGAATTCAGAGACAATGTTACAATTGCCTCATGTACACGGACAACCATCTCCTCCTCCCATGTAACACTAGCACTTGTGAGAGATGCAGCTATTTAGCCAGACTGGAGGCTGAGCTCTCTCAACTCAGGACTGGCAAGACCAGGCAGGAGGAGAAGGCAACTACACACACCACAATACCAGTCTCACATAACTCAACCACACCACTGAATCAAACACATAAACACACTAAGACATACTCGAGGCTCTGAGTAAAATTTACCTAAACAGCAGAGGCCTCCAAAGCAGACACCCAAGCAACTGCAAACTCAATACACCACACAAACAACACATAAACAACAAAATCAGTGTGCAAAGCAGTCACTGCCCTTAAGGCCAAATACAACACCAAACATACTTGTCATAGGTGACTCCATAGTCAGACACACTGACGTCCCGCTCACCAGACTGAGTAAGAAGAAGGTCACAGTAAGCTGCCTGTCGGGCGCTAGAATCCGCCACATAACACAAGCACTCAGGTCTCTCAACAGCAGGTACAAGTACGACTCAGTCATTGTCCACGCTGGTGTCAACGACCTGAGACGTACCTCCTTGGACTACATGAAAAGAGACATTGAGGAGCTCTCTGATTATGTAGCCCAGGCAGGTATGACCCTGACCTTGAGCACCTTCACCTAGAATGATGCCACAATACAGTGATAAGATGATCAGCTTTAATAATTGGCTTAAATTCTGGTGTCATTCAAAGGGGATCCAATGTCTGTCTGCCTGGGATGACATGCTGGACAAGCCATGCTGCTTCGCAAGGGACGGCTTGCACCTGTCACCCCTAGGCTTTCGGATATTGGCAAAGACTCTTGCCACCCCCATAGTGCCTTTTTTAGGTAAGGCTCAAATTCTAAACCTACCACCCTAGAACACAAAAAAGTAAAAAAACTAAGGGTAATGCTGCTCAATGCCAGAAGTCTCAATCTCAAGATGCACGCACTCGAGGCCCTTCTCAGTATGGAGAACATCGATGTCTGTGCTGTGACAGAAACCTGGCTCAAGGCTCCTGAGAGCACCCCAGCACTAGCAGGTTTCACCTCATATCATGCGTTCCGGCCCCAAAATCCGGACAACACCAAGAAAGGAGGGGGGGTGTCCATATTCATAAAGGACACCCACACCTCAAGGTTGGTGGCAATGCACAATGCATCGGAGACCATCCAGGTGCAATTAACCATAGGCAAGACTGCTCTGCAATTTGTAGCATGTTACAGGCCACCCTCTCAAACTCAGGAACCTCACATGGCCTTCCTGAAAACAATGGAGGGGATAAATGTATCTCCAAACACCATCATACTAGGTGACTTCCACTACCCTAATATTGACTGGGAACACTACTCAAGCCCAAACACTCTAGCCCAAAGGTTCCTGGAGTTCATAAACTCAAATGCCATGGAACAACTAGTCACCATCCCCACAAGAGGAGAAAACATACTTGATCTCATCATCACGAACATGGGATCACAATGTTCAACACCGGAAGTATACCCCTCACTGGTGAGATCAGATCATAAACTAATCTCGCTGGAGGTCCTCATCCCGCTCCCACCTGAAACAAAAAAGACCACAGTGAAAAACTTCTCAAAAGCCGACTTCACACTTCTAAAAACTAGTGTGGTCTCCTTTAAGGCCCCTGAGCCAGTGGTAAACATTACTCAAACCGCTGAATCACTTACAAATGCCTTCTACCAGCACCTACAAGACTGCATGGATCAGGCAATCCCAAACAAAACTAAGACTCTTTGTACCAAAGGCAAGCGTCCAGTCTGGTGGACCCCAGCCATAAACAAGCTCTACAACAAAAGGAGGAAGCTACTACAAGATAGAGCAAAATCCTTGAAAGGTAAGACACCTTTGATCATTATAAGTAAAAACTAAGAGCTCTCATAAAATCATCCAAGGCAAATTTTGAGAGAAAAATCGCCAAGGATTCAAAAGACAATCATAAGGCCTTCTTTAGCTATGTTAGAAACCTAGGAGGAAACTCCCAGATATGCTCAGAATTAGTTCAAAATGATGTGAAGATTACTGAACCTACACACATTGCCAACATACTGGCTGACAGGTTCAGTGCAAACTTCTCCCCCAAAAGGAGAGATATCTATACCAGAGGATTGTAGCCCCCCAAACATCTCCAATGCCCAGGTGAGAACTGCTCTCTCCAAAGCAAAAAACACAGCATCCATGGGACCGGATGGTGTCCCCGGCTGTGTGCTCCATGAACTCAATGAGGAATTAAACCCGCAGTTAGGACAGCTGTTTAATCTTAGCCTCACCTCAGGATACGTACCCAAGGAGTGGCGCACGGCGACTGTGGTCCCACTTCACAAGGGCGGTGCCTCCACCGACCCTGGAAATTACCGTCCCATTAGCTTGACAAGCCTTATCTGCAAAGCCATGGAGAGGACCATAATGGAACTCATAAATAAAGACATAGGGAGCTTGCAGACTTTGGATCCAACACAGTTTGGCTTTGTCAAAGGCAGATCATGCCTTTTAAACTTGGTTGACTTTTTCGAGACAGTCACCAAGGCCATTGATGAGGGAAAGGCAGTCCATACAGCCTACCTTGACCTGGCAAAGGCCTTCGATACAATACCCCACTCAGGTATCATCACAAAACTCATCAGCTTGAATGTAAACCCATACATCACAAGATGGGTTGCAAACTGGCTAAGTGACAGAACCCACAGGGTCAGAGTTGCTGGAGCCATGTCAGACTCAAAGCCTGTCACAAGTGGTGTCCCACAGGGCTCAGTCCTGGGTCCACTCTTGTTCGGCATCTACTTTTCTGAAGTACAAGCAAACACAGGAGGGTTATGGCTGACAAAGTTTGCAGATGACTGCAAACTGGGCGCCATAGTCGAAAACACATCTGACACAGATATCCTTCAGAAGGGCCTCACAGAAATGGATAACTGGTGCCAGAGCCATGGCCTAAAGTTAAATGCCAAGAAATGCATAGTCATACCCTTCGGGAAAAACAAGGTTACCCCTAGCTACCATATAGGTGGCAATCCACTGAGCACAGAAGAAGTCATCAGGGATCTGGGGACCCAGGTTGACAGTAGCCTTTCGTTTGACACTCATGTTGCTAAAGTAGTTAGGAAAACCTTCTACATTGCCCACCTGATCATGAAGGGATTCACATCTAGATCAAGGCAGGTCATCGCCCCCCTGTACTCATCACTCATTAGACCTATGATTGAGTACAATGCCCCATTCGGAATGTATCTGACCAGACACCTGCAGCAGCTGGAAAGGCCCCAAAAGTTCCTCACCAAAAGGATAAAGGGTCTCAAAAATATGTCTTATGTAGAACTCCAGCTCTATTCAGTCTCATACCGCTTGCTCAGAGGTGACCTGTGCCTGACATATAAGGCCATGTCAAACCCTGATTTGATGAATATGCTTCACCTCAAAAAATCTAGATCCCTCAGAACCACAAGGGCGGGAGACTTAAACCTTGACACGGTTATTAATAGAACATGCTGGAGGGACAGATTCATCACCCAGAGACTCCCTATGCTGTGGAACAAAATCCCGGTACATGTGAGGCAGAGCACCTCGCTGGCCTTGTTCAAGAGGAATCTTGACCAATGGATGGGGGATCGCAGATATACCCCAGGGATTACTTCAGTGTCACTGCTTGACAGAGGCACAGCAAAATAATAGGCATAGTTTTATTCAAACTAAAGGGGTGGCGAAAGCCAAATAACTATGGGCTAGGCTTATAAATGCCCTTGGGCAGATAGCCTAGTATGAACCTATGAACCTATGAACCTATTACTATTTAAACGCTATATTTCTTAACATAATTAAATATTCTTTTCTTTTTGTTTTTACCTGTGAGACCATTCACATTCTAAGATAATATAAAAAGTGTCATCATTATGATAATAAGTCAATATTCCCATCTATTACATATAACAGTCTTTTTTATATTTATGTCAGGAAAGGTTTCTCACAGAAATAATGTTGAGAACAGAAACTGTCTTATTGACAGTTACCTTTTTCCTTTCTATTCCCCTCGGTGTCCTTCCAAACATTAACAGTGCAAAGTGAGGCCTTTCATGTCCTCATTTCACAAATGCAACTGATGCTTTGAAGTCTTACATTTATTCACTAATTTCCATGTTGCTGGTCTTCTTCCTGTTCATCTCCATCTCACTAGTCCATACTCTGGTTCAATTTCAAGATATTCCTGATTTTTCTAGTCAGCTGCTATGCTTTTCACTGTCTCTGAAGCATTTTCCTTTGGAATAATGGAAATGGTTTCATTGGCAAAGTCTTTATGTACTTTATTATCAGCAGAATGAGAAGCAACATTCACCTCTGCTTGATGGCTCACTTGTTGTTAAACAAACATCTGTATTTCTTCCATATCTTGTTTAGCATCAAAAAATTACTTTGATCTTTCAGAGAAAAATATTCTGAAGACAGCTGGGTACAGCAGTTTAAATCTCACACCTGTCTCTGGACAGTTTCAGATTGTTGGAATAAATTTGCTTCTCTTCTGCTTGGTATACAGTGAATAATCATATCCACAAACGCTGTACAATCTCTATTATTTAATACTTTTCCCTTTCACCACAGTTTTTTCAGGATCAACTCTTTCTGCTGTTAGGTTTGCATCTTTACTAACATGGGTCTTGGTTACTTTCTCATGCCCATATTTGGAGCAAGGATACAGTGTGCCTTTTTAATTAACAGTTCCTGCTGTGAAATACCACCCCAGTTCCTTATTTTCACCTTCATAAAATGAATACAGTCTGTTCCTTCACATTTATCTGGTACAGCAGAAAATCTAAGATTTTCCCTACATCCTCTGTCCCCTAATTTTTAAAGATCTCTTCTTGAGCAGTCTACTCTGCCAGACTTTTCTTCTTTTTGACCTCTGATTTTTGCAGTTTTATCAGCTTGTCTGAATATCTGTTTAAAGCTTCTTCCACTTTTCCAGCCTTTTATTTGGCTTGATATAATCCTTCAGTGTTTCATTTATTTTAATTAGCTCTGAACACATTTGATTTATTTTCTTCTCTAGATTACTGGAAGCCATGTCGTAGGCCAAAGCTGGAGCATGAACTGCATTTTGTTGAATAACTAATTTTTAATTTGATTTTCTTTCAGGCTCTCTTAGCTTTTTCTTTGCTAGCAAACAGGCAGTGTACTTAATAGCCACTAACTGAATTTAGTAAAAGTGACAAGAGTTCCTAGTCCTTGTCTTTTAGTTTCTTTTTTCACACTGGGAGAGCTGAAGATAAGCTATTAATCAGTGTGCAGCCATCTTGGAAAGTCAGATATATGCCACTGTTACTCTATATTACATAACCTACAATCAGCACAACACCGAAGTTACTGAACAAAGCGATTATGATTGCTGCTAAGATGCAACAAATAAATAATCCTCGATCATGATCATATTTTGGAGTATCACTGTTACTATGCATGCGGCATGCTTAGCAGCAGGAATCAACGCCGTGGTTCAGTTGTAATAACCTACAATCAGTTAATACACTCTTCCATAGATATGCCATCCTGATAGAAAACAGTACATCCAAGTCATAATCCCTCTACTCCAACTTTGTTAACAATGTGCAACAAAATGCCACAGCTGCAGTAATTCAAACACTGCAAATCAGTCAGCCATCCTTTACTTTATTTTATTTAGTTAGTTATCTGTACTTTGTTAACAGGGTAGGAGAACTGGTCCAAACACCCTTTTCTGCTACAATGTGGGCCACAGTGATAAATACAATAACAACTAAGAAATGTACTCAGGATAAGAAAAAGAAAAAAAAAACACTTCTGTTAAGACACTTGACAAAATGTACATGTACAATACATAGCTATGGTGTAATACTGAATAAGAACGCACACATTATTAATACTTAACTATACAATGTTTATTTATTTTATTTTATTTTTTATTTTACATTTGTTGACCGGGATAGTCCAGCTGGATACATATCCGTTTTCAGTGGAGGCCCGGGGAGAAAAGCTCCAAGGAACAGAGGTACAAGAGCACATAATACAAACATTACAATGGAAATTGAACATGTAGTATAATGCGTTAAATACACTTATGATATTAGAGAAGTACCAAAAAATAGTGATACAAGAGCAAATATTCCAAGCGGTACAATAGAAATTAGACATTTAGTACAGTAAGTTGGTACGCTTCTAATTATGGGTTAGAACAATAAGTAAGTAAAAAAGATGGAATCCTAGGATGACAGGAGTTGGTAAGATAGAATGTAAAGGTTATAAGGTGACCCGTTTGAGTTGGGTTACATGGTGGCTAGTCTAGGCCATAAGGGGTCGTGGGCAAGGGATATTACTGCCACAGCTGCAGTAATTCAAACACTGCAAATCAGTCAGCCATCCTTTACTTTATTTTATTTAGTTAGTTATCTGTACTTTGTTAACAGGGTAAGAGAACTGGTCCAAACACCCTTTTCTGCTACAATGTGGGCCACAGTGATAAATACAATAACAATTTCATTATAATTATACAACTGTATGCATGCATATTGTACAACTCATACCACTGTAAGATGTCACTACAGTGTAATGGATTAGGAATCAGCAAGTTGATTTCACATGGCTATACAAAAATTAAAAAGAGGGGGTATTTGTATCTCTCCTTTTGTCTTATGGCAGTATCAAACAGACTAAACCTGTACATCTTGGAATGGAGCCACATGTACACTGAATTCTAAGAACTAGTGTGCTGGTGCATTAGCCCATATTTCTTTAGAACTTGTGTTAGCTCCATTATGTAGGAGCAAAAAAAAAGAGCGGCCACATTTACACATTCTAGTTCTTTTACTATTGGTAACATTTGCATTCACATTGTGTCCTTTCCAAAATAGCTTTTAATGGTCAGAGAAACATTTCAGATTAATAACATAAGTTTAATATAAAAGGAATCTATAACTGTGAAATGGCTGGGGTAGTGTATGCTGGATTATATCAACACTGTTTGGGTTTTCGTATTAGAAAAACTAAACGTATGTTAAAGGAAAGAACATGTGAACATATTAATGATATCAAAATGAAAAAAGAAACTAGTGTCCTAGCCGGACATATTATCAAGTTTCAAGATCACCAGTTTAAATTCTTCACCACTGTGAAATTAAATGAAAATGAAAGCGGAGGCCTTTGGACACTATTACTCAAAGAACGCAAACTATATTGGCAAATTTATTTAAATGCAAATACCTGGCCTGGTTTAAACAATCACCTTTCTATTAGTTGCCTTTTAAAATTAAAAGAATTGGAAAGAAAAAAGTAGCTAAAATATCATATATTTTATTTTATTAAGTTACATTAGTTGGATGATTCTGTTCACAGAATACTGAATAGTTCTACTGCTAAATGTATGTTCATGGAAAAATTGTCTTATTTATTCCCCAAGTGACATTCAGTTTAATATAATAAAATGATTTAAAGATGTGCACTTATATACACAGTTATATTTTTGCATTTATACTTGTGATTATGTCCTACAACATACTGAACTTAATTATTGTACATTATACATCATGTTTATTTAATCGGTTCTACATTTGTGTGTTTATTAAAATGTCAAGAACCTCTGTTGGTTAAAAACATTATTGGTTCTACTTTGCCTAACATTGATAGGTGGTAAAGCTGTTTTCTGTTTATAATAAGCTAAGATGATTGGTGTAGACAAAAGAGCCAATGATAGTTCATAAATTAATTTCTGGGATGGTCTATGTAATGTTGATTGGACAGATGATGACTGGTCCAATACTACCTTGATGCTTCTGCATTCAAATGATTTGTGTTATTTGGAGAACTTGTGATTGGTTGAAAGGGATGTTTTGGTACATTTAAAAAAAATGATGATTGGATTAAACAAAGGCCTTGTTAGTGATGTGTTTTTAATCTTTCTTATTTAAGATCAATGTTTTAAACTGTATTTATGCTGATGAAGTTTTATGACTGAATAAAACGAAAGCGCTAAATCCATTCATCAATAAACCATTGGTTGCTGTTATTTATATTCACTTAAGAGCCATAGTCAAAGTCTCTGTGGATGGGTGGTATTCATTTTTATTGTTTTTATTAGTTTGTGAACACTGTTTGGTGCAGTGAATATTCCAAAGGATAAGGGAGATGATTGATAATATGATCCAGACAAAGAAAGCCTTAAGAAACACCTAAAGTCTGGATGAATATAGATGTGATGATTAGAATCTTTTACATCTACATGAGGAAGAAGTGGTAATAGTTTGTAAGGTGACAGCCCAGGGATGATCTTATGTAAACTGGTGCCCTAGGTGAAAAGGCTCCATGGTGCTCCTGAACCCCTCAGCTAATACATTCTGGCCTACCCACATCATCCAGAGCCATGAAATTTCTAGATGCTCTGAGATGCATTTTTAGAGTTTTTTAAATAATCTTTTCATGCAATGATTGCCTGAATATAAGCCAATATCAAAGAAAGAAAGAAATTTAGTCTTACTCTTCAACTTTGTATTTTTTTCTGCATCCATTCAGCACATCCTAACTGACACTATACTATATATACACTATAAAAACTGCTGTGAAAATAATTGTATTAAGCTGGAGGTCTGGGTGCCACTAGGCACCATGAAGGTGCAAGGTTTCTGGATGCTCTGAGATGCATTTGAATGTTTTTTTTTTAAACAACCTTTTCATCCAACAATGGCCTGAACAAAAGCCATGATTAATGAAACAAATTCAGTTTTAGTCTTCAGCTTCAGCTTTGTTTTTTCCTTTCAACACACTCTAACTGACCAAGACTCCCTATAATAACTAAATTAAGGTGAGAGTCTGGGGCTGCAAGGCACATACGCCACAGGGTTATAAATGTTCTGAGGTGCATTTTAGAGCTTTTATCATCCTATTGAACCAGTGACAGCCTAAACAAAAAATGTGTATGGAGAAGAAATTATATTTTACAATACTCCAACAAGCTAGAGTGACCCTCTGTGCATCCTTATGAAGTCTGCAAGGAAAGATAAAGAAATAATGGCCACACTTTCCCCACCCCAACACATGATAGTCACCTTTCTTGGGAAGAATATTAAAGAAATAATGACACTGTCTCCAACCCCCCCACACACACACACACAAGTACAGTGGCCATCTGTGTACTCCTATCAGTAGGACCGGTTTTACACAAGGTTGGGTCCATGGCAGGGATGATTCTAAGCCCATGTCAAAATCAACTTATGCAGCCCTGGTGTGTGGTGGGCCACCTCCCCACCCCAGAAGTTCTGGTCTGGGGACTGTGATGCATTTATCTCTCAAAAAATAAGACATAACTTTTAAACTGGGCAACTGATAACAGGGTCTATATCTTTAATCCAGACAACCCCCACTAAGCAGTTATAGGCACTTATACGTACAATTTAGACATTTGATTGTGATAAAAGATGACTGTGCAATGTATGTCACTTTGGTTCCAAACAGTTTTCACACATTAAATTATGACACATTGCTTCACAATCATAATAGCCCTGCAAAACCTAAACGATGAGCAAACATCAGTTATTTACCTCCACAAAAATAGCCACAACAACTATACCCACTATATCTATGCATATCAGGTATCCACTACGTAGTCCATCTTTCTTTTCACAAATGCAGACTAGTCCTGCAAAGCCAGGAAGTGACTGTTTAAGCTTTATTTCAACCAGCTCCAGCAGTTACAGCCATAACATTTGGAGGTGGTTATGTAACATCATTTTACCTCCACGGTTCACACAATCAAATTGCCACACATTAAGGTATTCCAATCCAAACTGATCAACATAAATCACAAAGCCACAGATATATTGCCAAAAATATCTGGCTGATTACTGCTAACATCACTGTAAAAACAGTAATAGCATATATTTCACACTCTGTTACTCTCATCTCAAGTGTCCAGATAAAATTACAAAGCCAGAAACAGACCAAGAATATCTGGTTGATCATTGTCAGCAATACTGTAAAAATACTAATAATAATAATAATAATACTAATTCGTATCACACCATTCCTCCCACCCGAACTGCCCACACAAATCACAAACCCAGAAATATTGGTAAAAATATCTGGTTGATCATTGCCAGCATTTTTGTAAAAATAAATAATAAAAGCACTTATCTCACACTCCATTCTTCTCATCTCTAGTATCCACATAAATTACAAAGCCAGAAATATGTTCAAAAATATCTAATCACTGCCAGTAATATTGTAATAATAATACTAACACTTACTTACTGCGAGCAAAAAAATAGTAATATTAACTCACATTCCTTTCTTCTATGCACAAAACTAAGCAGAATATCCTTCGGTATATTATAAAAAGACCTCTTTCAGGTGGCTTTGCTTCTATATTTGAAGTTCACATACATATACAGACAGAAAGAGACACACACACACACACACACACACACACACACACACACACACACACACGTGCTTTGCATGTGTACTTACAGGTCACTTGAAGGAACACCAGTTTACCTCTGGCAGCTCTTTGTGGTGTCGGTAGAAACCATGTCATTTTGGACAGATATCATACTTTGAGGAAGAAAGTCCTGAAGTGCCAGCATTGCTAGGACTGCCCTCATCTCCAACACGTTGATGTGAAGATTGGCCTCAAAGGAGTTCTGAACACCTTAGACCATCCTCCATCCACAAAGAGGAAGCATCCATGGTGACAACTGCCACTATAGGAGAAAGGGTGAATAATCTCCTCTGTCTGGATGAGTGGTGCAGTGATCCACCCCAACAGAGATTTTTCCTGCAAGTACTGATTAGGAATCCTTCACATGAGCTGCCAGGAGCCAACCATCCAGCTATGGACATACTTTGTTTTTTTGAAGTTGAAGATGGGTAGTGATTCCAGCTCTGCAGTCAGTGAACACCTTGGGGGCTTTGGTAAGACCAAAGGGCAAGACCCTGAATTGATAAGAACTGTCTCAGATGTGGAAGTGATGTAACTTTCTTGATGCTGGAAGGATTTTGATGTGCAAATAGGTATCTGAATGTCTACCAAATGCATCCAGTTGTTCTTCCTTAGACATGGAAGAATCGATTGAACTGTGACCATTTTGCATGGGGTCTTTCTGGCAAACATGGTGAGGAAACTTAGGTCTAGTATAGGCATGAGGTCCTTGTTCTTTTTCTTAACCAAAAAGAATCTTGAGTAGTGACCTGATTATACCTGGTCTGGTGGGTCCTCCTGGATGTCTTTCTTTCTGAGAAAGGAGATTACCTCCTACATGTTCATTTTTAGCTGGTGGAGTAAAATGTCTGGAAGCAGGCGTCAGGAGGGGGGAGGGGTAAAAATGGTATGGACTAGCCACTGGTTATTATCCTTCTTACACAACAGTCCCACGTGATGGCAAACCACGCTTAGAGGTAGACGAATATTTCACACCTTACTCCTTCCAGAGGGGAACAGTTGGACAGCCCTTCAAGGATGAGATTGCTGGCAGTCCAAAAATGGCCTGCAAAATCTCTGATTCTGCATACCTCCATGACATCTGGGTCTGCATCCAGTGAAGGGAATTCCTCTGCTTTCTCTGCTTTGGCTCCCCTGTCACAGGGAAAGTGAAAGGAAAGAAGTTTGGACCTTTTTAGTTCTGACTATATGGTTCCTGAGGGTTCTCAAATCTCGCTTCACTGTACTCAAGGTCTTCCCATCTTCTGCATGTGATTTTTGATGGGTGTCCAAACAACAAAGAGACATCATGTGAGATGTTGGTAAATGAAGCTTTAAAAGTGTCTGCAAAGTCATATAGGTGGAGCCAAGTGAGACCTCTCATGGAGATACTGAACTCCACCACCGATACCAGTCCATTGGCTGCATTGTGCATGAGCCACAAGAAGAGGGTGGTTGCATTAAACATTGCATTCAGGGTGTATTATACTCAGAGTTGCTTCGAGTAGCTTTCTGGAATCCAATATTGGGGACTTCTAGAGTTTCTAGTCCTTGCTTGGCCAGGTCACTTTGAAGCCTGTTCATATGTTTTTAAGTGAATTAATGGAAACATTCAGGGCAATAAAGCCTAACACCACTAGCTGTGGACATGCATGTTTCAGTCTTGTTATGACATAATCAGCACAGCACAGTCCACTTATATTGTGGTGATGATGTCATAGGTTTGGCTTTACTGGCCTGAATTTGTCCATTAATCGACTTAAAAATAAATAAGTCATGGGCAGTTAGAACCGCCATACAGCTGAAACACCTGATGTCCTTAAGGGGCCATTTGCATATATCCCATAATCCTATTTTACAAGAGGTTTCAAGAAATAACACAGTGCAAACTCTAGATTGGCTAGGTTTTTCTTGTTTTTTTTTCCAGTTGGACTGGCTGTGTGTCCTGTTAATTCCTCACTGATTTGCCACAAAACTTCAGGAAAACCACACATTTCATGAGGAGCACACAAAAATCTGAACAAAAATCTGGACATTCCGCTAAATTTTGGACAGCTGAGAGATATGCACATATAATTGTTTTCACTCTCTCGAGAGAGAGCTCTCACACAGTCTCCTCTGCTTTTATGCACGCATTAACTCACACAAGATTGCTCTCGCTCTCGCTCAATTTCTTGCACACACAGTCTCTTCTGCATTCATGCATGCATTCATTCACACAAGCAAACAGAAACATATAACACACTCATGCACATACATATACACGCATATACAGTTTTTTCTGTTTATTTATTTTTTTTACACTCACTAAACAGCAAAAGCACTGCTTAGTGAGTGTAAAAGAATGGCGACTGTTAGTTTTTTTCTGTCTGAGCTTCACAGCAGCTTGATATGCTGCAGTGAAGCAGCGGACTTGTTTTTCAGTGAGCATTAATTGTACATTAATACCCTGCTAGAAAATATTTATTCTCTAATCAGGGTTCTGATGTACAGTTTGCCCATTCTCTAATAGACTTTAATGACCTGATGGAAGATACTGAAGGAGGATGGGAAGGGATCTGAGAGACCACACCACTCCAAAGGAGATCTTGACTGTCAAGCCCGGGTAGGCTCATCAGAGATCAAAATCAGCTCTGACATTATTGGAGCCACTGGCTGAAGAGGCTCAGGATCCAACCAAGGTGGCAACACAACTTTTGATGTCTTCGTCTCCAATAACATGGTCTCGTCTTCCATCTTTCTCTTTCACGAGTCTTCTTTTTCCCTGTCTTTGTCTTTATGTTTTCTTTCTCAGGACTTACTTTACCACTTCCCTGTTGGTCTTTTCTCTCTCAGTATCAAACAGAATTAACCTGTTGAATCTGTCCAACAAAGCCCTTTGGCAAAAATGATTTAAAGACTTGGCAGTCTTCTTTTTCCCTGTCTTTGTCTTTATGTTTTCTTTCTCAGGACTTACTTTACCACTTCCCTGTTGGTCTTTTCTCTCTCAGTATCAAACAGAATTAACCTGTTGAATCTGTCCAACAAAGCCCTTTGGCAAAAATGATTTAAAGACTTGGCAAGCCATTGAAAGATGATCCATCCCCAAGCCATAGACATACCATTCGTGCCCTACTTTCTGAGGGAATCTTGTGCCCAAACAGTGCACTTTTTAAAGCTCTTTTCCCCTATATCTTCCATACTCAAAGGGAAAATGGAAAAATAATGTACACAAACACACACACACACACACACACACACACACACACACACACACACACACACACACACACACACACACACACACACACACCAGAGTACATGTTGAGGAAAAACCCATAAACACTATGTACCAAGTCACAACAAGACAGTTAAGGAAAACATACCCTAACTAAAAGTCCCCAGGAAAAAGGCAGAGGAGCTATGAAAGTAGGTGGAGAAACATGGCAAACTACTTAATCATATGAAAGGAGAAAAGGGTAAATAATTTTGACAAAAAACATTGAAAGATTTTAAATATGTTACTAAGAACACTAATGGAAAAGTTTGAGCCCAATTTGAAGCCTAAAAACACAAGACAAAAATAAGTAACTTTGCTGAGCAGAGATCACATCCTCACTCAATGGTGGCAAATGAGATTTGAGGAAAGTTAAGGAGAAATGGGCAGGTGCATTGTGGGAGGGAAAGGTTTGAGGAGCTCAAGGCTGGAGCATTAGCTATGCTGGTATGGATCTGAAAAGTGTCTCAAACACCCAAGAGCTGGATTGGATGGATGGAATGTAAAATATCAGATCAATTTGAGGTGTTCACCCCAACTGGATACATTTTTGCATGACCTGCCTCATTCAATTTCCATTTGTGAGAGATAGTCCTTGTCCCAGGTTGTCTGGCATTACATTTTGCCCTAATGGTATGCAAGATGCTGAAAGGGAATATACAATGCTGAGGAGCTAACTTCCACACCATCATAGACAGCCTGCAGAAGGGTAGGACCTGGTGACCCCCTATTTGTTTCTGTACTACATCACCGTGGTATTGTCTGTAATCACCTTTAATGGTTTCAGGAACAACAGGTCATGAAGAGATTCTATAGTATGTATCACAACTAACATCTCTCTGATATTTGTGTGCTTTGGTCAGTCTGGACTGTCCTACAGGCCATGCACCTTTACTCCCACAGAAACTGCTCTTTATGCAAAAACTGAGCCATGTATTGCCTCCACCAATGCAGTTCTTTCTTGATAAAGTCCAAAATGGGAATCTGAAAATCCCAAAGGATGACAATGCTGGGTCCATTTTTTTAATTACCGTTGCATTTTTCTCATGCATATATAACCTGGCAAGAGGAATCACGAGAATCATAGAATGCTAAGAACCCGAGAATCCTGAGATATCCTTTGGCTGATTGGAGAAGATCAGGAAATTCACCTTTTAATATCTTAGTAGAAGGTAGTCTAAAACAGCACAATCCTGTACGATGGAGTGAAGAAGGTTTTTTCAACATTTATCTAAAAGACCAGCTAGATAAGAAGTGAAGAAAATGAAAGTTATGAACTTATCATAATGTTAGATTTGTGTTGTTACATTCCATCCATTTCTCAACTGATGGGTCTCGGATCCGGATTTGGCCACTTCAAAGTTTTGATCCAGTGCTCAGATTCCTCCTCTACCCATAATCTCCATGTGCAGAACACACTATCTCAGATCAAGTTTGTCTGCACAAAAAACATTTGAAAAATGTTTTAGGAGTACATCATGGAAATGAAAGCTATATGCGTAACCTTAATGATAGATTTGTATTGTCCTATTTTCATCTGGTTCAACCTTTGGGACTTGGATCTGATTTGGATCCATACTCAGCAACTTCAAACCTTTGGATCCAGGGCTCTGACTCCGCCCCTACCTATAAATCCCTCACCATTGTCAAATTACCTCGGATTGAGTTTGCCCCATGTAACAATATACTTAACAAGTAATATGATACAGATAGACAAGAATAATTCAATGGGAATGGAAAGACAAGAATACCAGTTGGAATGGATGCTACTAACCTGTTGAGGTCAGAGACAGATAGACTCCCATAGGTGCTAACCTGTTCTTCTAAGAGCTTTAGCTGATAATTTGGAAGGAGGATAGTGGTAGGGATGTTGAACCAGGTGAAATAGGACAACACAGATTTATTGTTATGGTAAGTACATAACTTTCATATCTGATGGTGTCCATTTTTATCTGATTCAACCTTTGGGACCAAATCCTTAGCTACTTGATTTCCTGTGTGGACTTACAGAAGGATATTCCTGAGAAAAGCAGAGCCAAAGGAGGAATGGGCTCTGGATTGTGCATCCATTTTATAGTGAAACCCAAAAGTATGTACTGCAAACCATGTAGCAGCTGTACAAATCCTATTGGCCTGAAAATGCTGTTAAAAAACCGCTGAAGTTGCCAAAGCTCTTTTGGAATGAGCTTTAGGTCTTTTTGACAGTTTTAGACCAGATTTATTCATAAATAAAGGGTAAACAGCTTGACAGCCACCTTAAAAAGGTGATCTTGGAAACTCTTTGTCCCTCCTTAGATACAGAATGCAATGAATAAGTCCTTGGTTCTATGTAAATAACATCTAAGTTACCTATGAACATCAAGTAAGCGTAGTGATTATTCTCTTTTGTTAGAATATTTTGGAAAGAATATAGGCATACTAATTGTCTGGTTGATTTTGGACTCAAATGCCACCTTAAGAATGAAAGACAGATTTGGTTGAAGGAAAAAAAACTGCCCTTAGGAAAAATTAAGTAAGGTGCCTTACATGAAAGAGACCGAAGTTCTGAAATCTTCTTGAAGTGATAGCCACCAAAGAGATTGTTGTCCATGTCAAAAACGTAATATCCACTGAATCTGCTGGTTCAAAGGGGAACTGTGTGATAGCCTGAGACATCACTGTCATGTCCCAAGAAGGACAGGACCCTGAATAGGAGAGCAAAGAAGAAAAGTTTCTTTAAGAAAATTAAACACCTTTAAAGAAACTACTGGAGTTTTGCTATGGTCTATGTGAAAACTGAAAATGGCTGCCGGTTGAACTTTTATTGTTGAAAAACTTGAACCTTTTCGAAATAGTTCAGAGAAAAACACTAGAATAGAGTGAAGAGGACCTGAGAATGAATCTAAACTTTTCCCCATAGCACAGAAAGAAAATATTTTCCATTTGCTCTGATACTCTCTTCTAGTGCTAGATTTATGTGAAGCAGAAAGAATATGAACAACATTTTCTGTAAACCTGGCATCCCTGGCAATTGTTAGAATTGGAGTAACCAAGCAATTAATTTCAGGGAGCCTAGGTCTGGAAGGATGAGTGAGTAGATCGGGCCTGTGGGCCAGAGTCCAGGGTGGACTAAGCAGGTGAGACCAAAGATATTGGAAGTACACATTTAGTGCCCAGTATGGAGCAATGAAAATCACCTTGGCCTTGACACTTCTGGCTTTCTGAATCAATTTTGTAATTACAAGAAATGGAGGGAATGCATAAAGGAGATCCAGGAGCAAATTGTTTATCAGCGTCTCCCTTGGTAACTGACACTGTGGAGGGATCAGGACAAAGTAACTGCTGCACTTGTTCAGGTAGGAAGCAAACAGTTTGCCGAAAGGTTGGCCTCAATATTTCATTTGCCACTGTTGTGTTGAGGGAGCACTCGTGAGGCAAATGAATGTGCCTGCTCAGTTTCTCTGCTAGTAGAGTGGAACTCCCCAGAATGTGCATTGCCATCTAAAAGCAATAGCAAGACATTGCCCATTGTCAAATCTAATACCTAGTTCCCCCTGTTTGTTGATGTGCCAGACTACTCACATGTTGTCTGTCTGGATTGCAATCACATCTACTGAAACATAGCCTTAAAATGGTTGCAACGCCAAAATAACTGCTCTCATTTCCATAACATTGATATGGAGATTGGTATCTAAGGGTGTTCATGTGCCTTAAACCATCTTCCCCTAGTAATGTCCCAATCATCCTAAAAGGGAAGTGTCCATGGTAACTACTGCTATAGGTGAATATCAGTGCTGATGAAGAGATCCACCATTCTTTGTGAGCCCTACATACTGAGGTCAATCTGACTGAAGTGTTGAGGGGTGAAAACATTGAGACCATTGGAATGAGAGAGTCCACTGCAGAACCCTCATATGGACTGTAGACATGGGAACACAAATGATGACCAAAGCCATCATTCCTAGGAGTCTTAAAATTAAGAGTGGTGGAGGGGATGGATTGTCTAATACTTGTGACACTATTTGGTGGAGTGAATGAACCCTTTGAGGAGGTAAGATGGCTATCTGAGTTGCAGTGTTTAGATGGCATCCAGTGAATTCCAAATTCTGAGTATGGAGCAATTTACTTTTCTGTTTTTTCACCATAATTCCCAGACAGTGAAGTAAATGGAGTAAGATATCTGTTTGCAGACTTAGCAGACACATAGTTGGAGAGGTGAGGAGCCAGTTGTCTAAGTATGGGAACACCTGGAACCCTTGCAGTCTGAGATAAGATTTTACTGCTGCCATACACTTGGTAAACATCCGAAGAGCTGTGGTGGTAGTCTAAAGGTCAGAGCTTTGAATTGGAAATTATTGGTTCCTAGACAGAAATGGAGAAATCTTCTGAAATGTCTGTGTATTTTTATGTGGTAATAGGCATCCTGCAGATCAATAGAGCACATTCAGTCATCCTTTTTGAGTAATGGCAAAATAGACTGAACCATGACCATCTGGAATTTTGTCTGTTTCACAGATTGGATTTAGTGGCTTAAGTCCAATATTGGCTTTAGGGTCCCCTGTGTTTTTGGAACTAAAAAGAACCTGGAGTAGACACAGGATCCTATCTGGTCTGGAGGGACCTGCTGGATGATTATTTTTTCCAATAACTTGCTTACTTCTGCTGTTGTAGATTTCAACTGAGTTGTTGGTACTAAGGGAATCCTTACATTTACCTGAGGCATTGTTAGAAGTGGTATTGAGTTTCCTCTGGTAATTACCCTTAACACCCAGGAATCTGAGTTGATGGCCCACAAGGTTTGATAGTATAGGGACAGTTGCCCCCACTTGTCTCCAGAGTAGGGCAGTTGGGCAACACTTTTCAAGAGCTGGAAGGATTTCTCAGAAAATGATGTGTGAAATCCTTGGATTTGTGGTCCGTTTCTGCCTCTAGACTGATGTCCATTCACATTATCTGTCCACCAGAAGAAGCATCCTGGGTAGGACCATTTGATTTCCAGAACCACATTTTCTTCTGTCCTCATTGATTCCTGGAAATGGTTCTATGAGCAGTGGAGAAATGGATTCCAATGGCAGAAAGAGTCTTACCATCTTGTTTACTTCTCATTAGTGTGTATTTAACTTTTGGACAAAACAATGTAGTACCATCAAAAAGAACACTGATGAAAGACATCTTAAAGCCCTCAGAAAAATCACACTGTACATGCAGGCATGGAAGCATAAGGTTATACCAGTGTCTGCTGCTCTAGCTGTCCTATCAGCTACATTAGAAAGCAGACACATGGAGACATTTGAAATAGAAGATAAGGTAGAAAGCTGGATTATACTGTCTTCTGAATATCAGATGGCAAATTACCTGAAAGAGAATTGTCAATTTCTTTGGCCAATTCTTTTTGGAATCAAATAATATGGGCTCTGCAGTTCAGTGCTATCATAGGAAAAAGTTGCTGAAGCATATGTCCATTTTCCAAATCTGCCCAAGACTATGGACTCCCTGTTAGGGGGATGGACAGATGATCTCTCCTCAGAGTTCCTTCTTTGTGGCTGCTGCTATGACCAAGGCATCCATTGAGGGACCCTTACTCCAGAGAAGTTTGTCTTTTGGAGTTGCTAAAATCTGGTCAGATATTTTGGGTGTAGGATGTATCAGGCTCCTTCAAGGCAGACAGAGCCACTAGGTCAATGAGGACATCTGGGAGAGGGACCACCCAGGATGCAGAAGAACCAGCTTCAAAACCTCCAGGAACATGGATTCTTCAAGGGAAGGCATACCTGTGAACCAACCCCCATTCTGTTTGACCAATTCGAGAATTTCTCTTAAGAAGACATCTCCAAAGCGAGATCTAGGGGAGCCTCCCCCTTCCTCCAAATCTGTGTCTTCTGTGACATATGATGGTGATGAATCTAAGCGATTCTGTTTGCACATCTACTTTCTATGTAGCTGTCATTGGGGAATATCTGGCAATGGGTCTGAATCAGATTGAGAACTCAAAGACTGTACCTCACATAGAATTCTGGAGACTGGCTGTCACTGTTGATGAGAAGGAGCAGATGCCAGAACAAAATAAATTTGTGGTTGGGTTAGTCCCAAAAGGGATGGAGGCACCAGAGGACCTCATGGAAGGCCAGAAAGGCCAAAGAAGAGATAGGATTCAAGGAAATCTCTCTAAAAGTTAGAACAGAAAGAGACCTCAAAGCTCCAACACTGCCCAGCTCTGCAGCTGACATTAGAGCTGAACTGTGGAAAGCAGATGCTCCGAGAAGGATGGGATGTCTCTGACAATTTCTGAGTCAAACTCTCTCCCTGGATATTGGCTTCAGAGCTTTGCCTCCAACTCTCATCTTAATCTGAGAGGCCCAGAGTTGTGAGAGACTGGGTCATTATTGGAGCTGAAGTGGATGGCACTACCAGCATTGGGAAAGGTGTCCCAGGGTTCTTCAGTTCCGGTGAGTCAACTTGCAATGGAATTGAACATGGAAGGGTTGGTGGTGATGACTCTATCAAAGGGGATGGAATCAGGAGTACCGCCACTGTACCTACTTCTGGAGAAATGTTCATATCATCCTGTTGACGTTGGATTAGGTGAGACTCCTGATAGAACAAGCAGACCTGGAAAAATGCAATTGATGAAGCCCTGGGGTGTTACTGAAGAATAAGGGAATGGAGTTGAAGACTAACTGAATCCAGAGTGAAGAGCCTGGATGGAGATGGAGAATTAATCCAAGGCTTCCAGTCCAAAGGAAATGGCATTTTTGACAAAAGACCCACTGAAGCTGTGGGACCTGTGCATCATTTTTTAACTTTTTCAATGTCCTTCTTGGGAATCTTATCTTTAACAGTTTCCTTTGACTTGGGAGCTTCCTTGTCTTTTTCTTTTCCTTCAGTGTCGAGGGAGCAGGAGACACTACTGATGACCCTGAAGTGGAAGGAAGAAGACTCTTTAGAATAAGTTTGTTTCTTCTACTCTGAAGAGCTTTATGACCAAAAGAAGCACAAGCTTCACATTCAATTTCCACCTGTGCTGTTCCCAAACAATAAATGCACATTGAATGAAGGTCCTGTGGAGGGATTCCTTGACCACTCTTTCCACATTTTTTTGAAAATTCTCTGATATTTTCAGAATTTCACTTAGACAGAAAATGCACTAAAAGAAAAATTACCTATCAAACTTGGAAGCACTACAGGGACTATAATACTTATAATAATTAAAGTTCTAAAAGTTTTTTTAATATATCTGCATATGGATATATAGAAGAGTGGAGAAAAAAATAACAGAGAAAAGGCAGTGCAACATAAGTATCGAAAGTAAAGTGAAAAAATCAGTTATCCAACATGACCACAGAGCCTGTGCAACCTGTCCAATTCAAGCAGCAAATAAGATATGAGGTAATTTGACAGTTGCAAGGGAAATTATGGGTAAGGGAGGAGTCAAGAGTCCTGGAGCCAAAGATTGAAGTTGTTGAGGCTAGATCCAAATTGGGTCTGAGTCCCAAAGGTTGAATCAGATGAAAATGGACATCAGATGCATAGTAATATAGTTTAAAAGGAAAAGGATCCATGTCAGTATGAGAATGAGCAAAAGAAACATTACTTACAAAAGATAAAGAGGGGGATGGAGGGCGGGTAATTTGAGGAAAGGATGGAATATGATAACACAGATCTAACATTATGGTAATTTTTAAGGACATTTGGCCAGATTGCTGCAGTACATATATCATCAATTGGGATACAGGCTGTAGAAGAAGCCACAGGTCTGGTAGAATGAGCTTTGGGGGTCAAAGGGAGCAAGAACCCCTTCTCTTTGTAAACAAAAGAAATGCACTGAGCCAGCCAATGAGATAGTGTAATCTTAGATATGGCTTTTCCCAATTTAGCTTTAGAAAAGGAGACAAACAACTGATCAGATTTTATGAAAGAGATCTTCTGATGCAAATAAATCCACAACTGGAAGTGAACATCTAACAAATGTAAGGTATAGTCACCCTTGTTCCAGAAATTTGGGAAGAACATTGGCATATTAATGAACTGATCAATGGACAATTCAGAAGCCACTTGTGGGAGGAAAGATGGACTGGTTCTTAAAACCACTTTGTGAAAAACTAGATAGAGAGTTATTGTTTAAAGGGCAAGTAATTCAGAAATTCACTTGGCAGAAGTGATAGCCACCAAAAATAATGTCTTCTAGGACAGAAATGTAATATCAATATTAGCAGCAGGTTCAAAGGGAGGGCCCTTCAGAAACTGCAAAACAGATGTAATGTCCCATGGAGCAATTGGAGCTTTAAGTGGAAGGTGAAGAAGAAAATTGCCCCTCAGAAAAGCCTTGTGTGACAGTCCCTACTGTGGGCCAATAATCAGGGAGTCTCACTACTCACCACTGACACTAGTGAGGGATGGCCACTAGCAGCAAAAATTCATAGTCACAGTATTTTCAGATGTAGCTTTCTGCACCAAGCACAATTTCCCCTTAAGAGCATACAGGGAACACACTCAAGACCTTGGGCTGGGCTTACATTCTCTCTCTAGCCCCAAACAAGACTGTACACTGACCACTTTGGAGCTCTGTGTTCCTGTTCCCAGTAACTGACACACACACTTGGATATTTGATTTTCACACACACACACACACACACACACACACACACACACACACACACACACACACACACACACACACACACACACACACACACACACCTGAGAAAGGCTGGCACAGATTTACCAGCTGTGCCCTCTCTGCCCAGACTATGAGGTAATTACGCTGCCATTAGTCAGCTACTCTAAGACTCTTACAAGGGAACCCAAGTTTACATTATTTATTTATTATTAAGTAATACTAATACAAATGGTAGAGTCTGACCAATGCAGCAAGGCTTTCAGGAGTGGCCACAGTGTCACTAGAGTAAGCGCAAGTATTCTCAAGATGTTAAAATTATTCCCTAAAGGACCAGTCACAATGAAAGTTATAGAACTATTTAATAATAATCAATAAAATAGAAAACATGAGAATACTGTGTATCTAGTTACAATAAACACTAAAGTTCAGTCACAGGAGATATAAAAAAATAATACAGTTTGATAGATTTATGCAGATGCAGAAAAAGCAGTACTTAACTAATCTCACTCTATTTTCCTGACTGACTAAAGCATTACTGTTCCCTGGTTACTTACTAAAGCAAGGCAAAATGATGAGTGTTGAGTTGCTTACTACAGCAAGGTAAGATGAAGTGTGTGGATGTGTGAGATATCTGTGAGAGATCTTTCCTGTCAGTTTCCAAAAGGCTGCTGTAAGAGTTTTGGAGTATATCTAAAAAAATATCTAAAAAATAATTTCAGTGCTGGTTATAGAATGACATCACAACTGGTCACCAGACTCTGGTACAATACACACCCAGAGCTTTGCAAAGATCTGTTGCAGCATCTGAAAGCTATAAAACAATTTCAAAAACTTCCACCCTTCCAGGGTAGCAATTAGTTCACCCCCTAAGGGCAATACAGTAAGATCCCTAGTCCTGGTTCTCCCAGACATTTTTGTCTCTGGCTGCAATCAGACCAGTAAGATAAAAACTTTATGGCCTAAACTAACCCATTCAATTTTCAACCTATTTTTTAAAATTAGTTAGACTGAAATTAACCTCTTCCCTTCCAAAATTCTCTGTTAAAAGATATACATTTGATCAGTTAAAATAATACTGTCTGACATACATGTATATCTCTTTTCTGTCCAGCAGGACCCACTATTCATGCATTTTTAACACAAGCAACTTTACAAATATATTTAAACACAAGCATATGTACAAATCAGTGTGACAGTCAAATGACATAAAATTCTTTGCAAAATTCTAGCTAGCTATGCTAGCATATGTTACATATTCACTGCCCTACTCTCCCTGGCACAGAAGGCACTACCTCATATCATCACACATTGTACAATCTAAGAGAAGCTATGAGTCTATGTTCTTCCCCTATATAGAAGGAAGAGACTGTACCCAGTTGAACCTTGATAGTGGAATAGCTAGCCCCACATTGAAAAATGTATGGCAAAAAATCTAAAATTGTATGGAGAGGGGCTGAAAAAGGGTCAATGTTTTTTCTCCATAGACCAAACAGAAAATCTTTTCCATATAGTTTCATGATGGAAGGACTTTGTAAGGAAGATACAATGTGACCACTGGAAGGGGACAACTTGGGACTGTCAGACTATCATTACAATTAAAGAAACCATGCAGTCAGTCTGAGGGCTTGAATGTTCAAGTGTGGTGACCACGCTGGCTGAGATAGTATATCTGGGTCTGAGCCCAGCACCCAGGGAGGTTGAACTAGATGAGATCAGTGGAAGGGAAACCACACTTGTTGAGGACAATAATTGGCTATGAGGATAATTTTGACCTTTAACACTGATGCTTTCTGTAAGAACTTTGGGATCAATGGTGTTGGGGGAAATGCATGAAGGAGTCGGGGGGGGGGCAAATGTGCATTAGAGTGTAAAATGGTGACTCCATGCCCTCATGGGCGATGACAGCAAAAATCTTGTCACACTTGGTGTTTAGGGAAGATGCAAAGAATCGCAACAAGGTTGGAGCCAACTGCTGAAAATTTGCTATGTTACCAATGGATTGAGAGACACTCATGAGGGAGTGAAATAGATCTGCTCAAACTGCTGCAAGAATGATGGACTTCCCTAGGATATGCACTGGTATAAAAAAGCAATAATATGATATTGCTCAATGCGATACTCTGGTGGCCTCTTGACACAAGGGGTAAGATCTGGTTCCTCCCAGCTTGATGTGACAAACCACAGTCATGTTGTCTGTTTGGATAGAGATCACACCCAAAAGTAGAGAGTCCTGAAAGACTTGCAATGCTAGAAGGACTGTTTTCATCCCCAAAATACAGATGTGAAGACTGTCTTCTTTTTGAGACCATGGACAGTACTTCCTAGATAATGCCCCCCCACCTCAACTGGGGAGCATCTGAGGTCACTGTGGCCTGGGAGGGGAGTGGAATGAAAGGGTGATCCTGCTGAAGATATGGAAACTTCATCCACTACTCTATGTGATCTCTGCAAATGTTTGTGACGATGACTGAATGGGACACTGAATGTTGTCTGATCGATCATATGGAACCTGGATAATAGAACCAACATAATAAAAGCAGACATGGACCCAAACAGATGAAGAATCAACCTGGCAGGTGGCTTCTAGGAGGACAAGATTTAATGAACTTGGTGGTGGAGGGGCAAGATCCATGTTTGAGGGAGTCTTGCTATCAGAGATCTTGTGTCTAACAATGACTCCGTGAATTCCAGAGATTGAAATGGTTGCAGTTTGGATTTCTGAAGACTGACTGTTGCTCTCAAGTCATTGTATACTTAGACCAAGTAGTCTCTGGCTTGAATGAGTAGATCCCTGGAAGGTGCGGTGACGAGCCAGTCAACCAAGTAGGGGAACAGTCAGAACTCCTGCAGTTGTAAACAAGCTGCCACTACTGTCATGCATTTGGTAAACACCTGGGGAGCTCTGTTGAGTCCAAATGACAGAGTCCTACAGAGGAAGTGCCTGACTCCCAGCCTGAAGAGGAGATATCTCCAGGATAGCTTGTCCATTTTTATGTGGTAGTAAGTGTCCAGTAGATCTATCAAGCACATTCTGTCCTATTTCGTCAACAGCAGAAGAATGGATTGAAATGTGACCATCTGGAATTTTGCTTGTTTCATAAACTTGTAAAGTGACTTAGGTCCAGAATTGGCCTTAAGTCTCCATTTTACTTTGGCACTAAAAAAAACCTGGGGGAAATTCCACATCCTTTCTGGTCTAATGGAACTTTCTGGATGACTCGATTGTTTAGAAGCTTTTTTTATCTGTAAAATAGTTTCCTTTCTTTGTGAGAGTGACTTTTCTGGAATGTAATGGAGGGAAATGAAAGAGAATAAGGTAGCCTCTGGAAATTATTCACTGGACTTGAGTGATGGATGTCCAGGTCAGTGGATGCAGAGATAAGCACCCCTGACTACATCCAGAAAGCGACAGTTGGGCAACCCTTCAGAAAAGCTGGAAATGGACTTCTGAAGCCTTGATTTTGTGAGCCACCTCTGCCCCCTTGAGTGATGTCCATTATGCAAGTTTCCCCATATGCCACTGGGAGCTCATTCTCCAGGATAGTCAGGTGAAAATCCCTGAGATTTTCAAAACCATATTCTTTTATAGGTTCATAGATTCATAGGCAGGTACTAGACTATTGACCCTAGGGCCTATATAAGCCTAGCCAAAAGGTACCCTGGCTTTTGCCACCCACAAAAACTATTTTCTTGTGCCCCTGTTGAGCAGACCCACAGAAGTGATCCTGGGGTGAAGTTCCTATCTCCCATCCAATCATCAAGATTTTTCTTTAAGACTGCTAATGAGGAGCTTTGTTTCATATAGATAGGTAGTTTGTTCCAGAGTATGGGAAGTTTCTGGGATAGGATATCCCTCCAGCATGTTATGCTTATTGGGGCGAACAGGTTTAGGTCCCTAGAGCATGTTGCTTGGAGGGATTGGGATTTCTTTAAGTGGAGCATGTCCAACAGCTCTGGGTTTGACATAGCTTTGTATGTTAGGCAGAGATCACCTCTGAGTAGGCGATATGCTATGGAGTAAAGCTGGAATTTTTTTGAGACGGTCTGCTTAGGGCATCTGTTTGAGGCCAGTAATCCTCTCTGTGAGGTATTTCTGTGGCCTTTCCAGTTTTTGTAGATGTCTTGTGAGGTACATACCAAAAGGGGCATTGTACTCTATAATGGGTCTAATGAGTGATGAGTAGAGGGGAAAAATTATCTCTTTTTTCCAGGATGAGAAACCTTTTGTGATGAGATGTGCCATGTAGAAGGATTTCCAGACTACTGTGGTGATGTGATTATCAAAGGAGAAGCGACTGTCCACCTGTGTCCCAAGGTCTCTTATAACACTTTCGGTGTTAAATAGACTACTGCCTATGTGGTAGTTCATGGGTACAGAGTTTTTACCAAAAGGGATGACAATGCACTTTTTGGCATTGAGCTTGAGGCCACAGCTTTGACACCAGGAATCTGTGTCAATGAGACCCTTTTGTAGGATGTCTACATTGTTAGGAGTTTTGATTATGGCTCGTAGTTTGCAGTCATCTGCGAACTTCATTAGCCGAAGACCTTCTGTGTTAGCCTGTACTTCAAAGAAGTAGATACCAAACAGGAGAGGACCCAGGACTGAACCCTGGGGTACTCCAGTTGTTACTGGTCTGAAGTCGGATTTGGAGTCTGCTACTTTCACAGTGTGGGCTTTGTCAGTGAGCCAGTTGGCAACCCATCTTGTGACATAGGGACTTATACCTAGTTTAGTGAGTTTATCTATAATTCCAGAGTGGGGGATGGTGTTGAAAGCCTTGGAGAGCTCTAGATTGGCTGTGTGAACCACCTTACTCTCATCTACAGCTTTGGTGACCACTTCAAAGAAGTCTATCAGGTTTAGGAGACATGATCTGCCTTTTACAATCCTGAACTGGGTGGGGTTCAGAGTTTAGAGATTACCAGTGTCAAGTTCCATGACGATATGCTCCATAGCCTTACAGACCAGGCTCATCAGGCTAATGGAGCGGCAGTTACTGGGGTCCATGGTGGCTCTCCCTTTGTGGAGTGGGATAACTGTCGCTGTGCGCCATTCAGTGGGCACAAAGCCTGAGGTGAGGCTATGATTGAACATGGTAATTAGGTGGGGTGCCAGTTCATTCTGTAGTTCATGTAGACTGCAGCCTGAGATGTTGTCAGGTCCCATGAATGCTGTGTTCTTGGCTTTGGAGAGTGTGTTTTTTACCTGTGCAGCCATGATTACAGGAACTTTGCATTCTTCCAGTATAGAGATGTGCTCTTTAGGGGAAGAGAGGAGGATAAAGTTAACACTGAACCTATCTGCCAGGATGTTGGCAATATCAGTTGGTTCTGTATAGTTAGTGCCATTGTGCTGTAACTCAGAGCAGGTCTGAGTGTTGCCATTGAGATGCTTGACATAGCTATAGAATGCTTTGTGGTTGTCTTTAGAATCAGTGGTGATTTTATTTTTGTAACTAGCTTTGGAGGATTTTATGAGGGATCTTAGCTTCTTATTGAGGCTGACCAGGGAGTTCCTCCAATCATGGGATTTTACTCTTTTTTGAAACAGTTTCTTTCTTCTGTTGTAGAGTTTGTTTATGGCAGGGAACCACCAGATTGGCTTCCTTTTTTGGAGGCTAGCATCTTGGTTCTGTTAGGGATTGCACGATCCATGCACTCGTGTAAGTGCTTTTAAAGTGCATTTGCATAGGATTCAGCAGTCATACCTCTATTGTCCATCAGCATGGGTGTCGTGAAGTTTGCCACTTCTGTCTTAAGAATCATAATGTTGGC
Organism: Protopterus annectens; assembly: GCF_019279795.1. Classification (NCBI taxonomy): domain Eukaryota; kingdom Metazoa; phylum Chordata; order Ceratodontiformes; family Protopteridae; genus Protopterus; species Protopterus annectens. The sequence continues at coordinate 700,691,946 of NC_056728.1, read as the reverse complement.
TTTGGAGAAAATTTTTATGGTGGTTTCCTTAATGCGGGGAGGGGGCAGGATGTGGATGTCTAGGGTGATTAGCTTGTGGTCGGATCTGACCAACGAGGAATTGACCTCTGGTGTGGAACACCGGTTGCCATGTTGGTAATGACCAGGTCTAGGATATTGCTGCCCCTGGTGGTGGTATGGATAGGTTGATCCAAGGCATTGGAGTTTATGAATTCCAGAAAACGTTGAGAGTTGGTACATGATTAGTTTTCCCAGTTAATGGTGGGGTAGTTGAAATCGCCTATTATTAGGGTGTCAGGTTGTACCCTAATATTTTCCAGTGTGTCAAGAAATGAGGAGCGGGAATCCTGAGGCATGGTGGGGGATCTGTAGCAAGCTACAATTTGGATTGCGGTCTTGCCCAGAGTTAGTTGCACTTGGATAATCTCAGATGCATCATACAGAGCAACTAGCCTGGAGGTGTGGATATCCTTAATGAATATGGACATGCCTCCACCTTTAGTATTTCGGTCCAGGTTAGGTGGCCGAAAGGTGTGGTATGAATTATAGCTCGGTAATGCAGGGTGCTCTCTGGAGCCTTGAAACAGTTCTCTGTCACTGCACAGATATCGATGTTCTCCATTTTAAGGAGTGCCTCGAGTGAGTGCATTTTTCAGGTTTAGACTTCTAGCATTGAGTAGCATTACCCTCAGATTTTGCTTGCTTGTACATGTTACGGTGGTGAATTTGTCATTTGAACCTTGCCTAAAAAGGCACTATAGGGGTAGCAAGAGCTTTAGCCAGTATCCGGTATCCCAAGGGAGACAGGTGCAGGCCATCTCTGGCAAAGCATCATGGTTTGCCGATCATGTCATCCCAGGCAGGCAGATACTGGATCCCCTTAGAATGACACCAGAAGCTTAGCCAATTGTTGAAGTCAATCATTTTGTCCTTTTACTGTGGTATCATTCTGGATGATGGCAGGATGCTACTCAGGGCTAGGGTCATACCTGCCTGGGCTACAAGATCGGACAGCTCTTCCGTGTCTCCTTTCATGTAGTCCAGGGAGGTACGTCTCAGGTCATTCACACCAACGTGGACAATGACAGAGTCATATTTGTACTTGTAGTGGAGTGACTTGAGTGCATGCGTTATGTGACGGGTCCTGGCACCTGACAGGCAGCTGACAGTAACTCCTTGTTTAACCTGGTGAGTGGGACATCAGTGTGCCTGATTATAGAGTCACCTATGACTAGAGTGTTGGGTACGTTGTTATGCCTTATGGGCTGTGGTTGAGTGGCACACTGAGTTTGTGGGCTATGTGTCATTTGGGTTGTGGTGGGTGGGTGGAGGTTGCTTGCGTTTCTGCTTTGGAGGTCCTTGCTGCTTGGGCAGATTTTTATTTTGAGCCTCCATGAATGTATGTATGCATTTTGTTTTTCTGTGTGTGTGTTTTGGTGGTGTAGGTTTTCAGGGACTATGTGATGAGTGTGGTGTGTTTACCTTCTCCTCTTGACTGTCTAGTCCAGTCTGGGTGAAGAGAGCTTTGCTTCCAGTATGGCTGCATAAGTTCATCTCTCACAGGTTGTAGTGTTGGGCGGTAAGAGGAGAGGGTTGTCTGTGTACATGAGGCAATTGCTGCATTGCCCCAAGATGCCCAGATTCATCAGGTAGACAGGAGAAAACACCTGGAGCTGGCCCTTAGCCATGCCTGGATAGGTGCTTATTTATTATGTTCTAAAAACTGTTTTCCTCTAGACAAGTTAAGAAAGTTGAATGCTGTAGTATTTTGTAGCTTATTTAGTACTTCTCTTCCTTCTGGTTTCTGGAGGATGTCCTATGAGGGAATCAAGAATTTGATCCCTATGGCAGATAGAGATTTGTCATCCTTTTCATTCCTGGAAACAGTTTTGTTCACTTTTGGATCAAACAAGGTTGATTTATCATATAGGTCATTACAGAAGGATGTCTTAAAGTCACATAACCGTATTCAGGCATGTCTTCTAATTGAAACGCACATTCCATGTGACCTCAATGCACCCTCTATAGCATTAGAGATAAGGCACATAGAGGCATTGGATAATGACTGTAGTGTACCAACTAGAATCAACAGTCTTTTTATGATCTACAGTCAAGATGCCTGGGACAGAATTGGAGATCTCTTTAACCATGTCTCTCTGAAAAAGAGTGAAATGTGCCAGATAATTAAGTGCTCTCATCGGGAAAGTAGATAACATATAGACCCGCTTCTCAAATTTGACCAAAACACATGGCACACTGTTCAGTGGATGGACAGAGGAGCTTTCTTCAACAAGCTCCTTCATGGGGGATGCTGACAGACCCATGGAATCTACTGCCAGGTCCTTGCTCCAGTGTGCCCAGTTCTTTGGAGCAAAAACTTATCAATCTTTTTGGGGATAGGTTCAACTGTGTCATGTTCCTTACATACCCAGGATGAAATCAAATCAATCTTCTCAACAGTGGGAAGAGCCACCCTAGAAGGAGATGTGCCAGAGTTGAAAGCATTCAGAAAGACTCATTCTCAGGAGAAGGAGGTTGGGAGAAGCAACCTCCTTTCCATCTAAGATGTGTGAGAATCTCTCTGAATGAGACATCATCAAGGGGGGGATTTAGGGAACCTTCTCCTTCATAAAAAATCAGTGTTATTGGCAGGGATTCCTCCAGGGAATCAACATGTCTCCTCTTATATTTGTGCTTCCTATGAATCTCTTCTGCAGGTTGCTCATGGGAGGACTCAGAAAGATACAAGGTCTCTCTCTCTAGGAAGAATAGATTCAAAGCTCAGGAACTGTCTGTCTCAATGTGACTAGGAGAGAAGACTGCAGACCTTGGGATATTCTATGTGGGTAGGTTAGATTCAGCTCAGACAGGGAAAATTCTACTCTAGGTTGGGAGAGTACATTTTAGAAAGCCTTGAACACAGAGCACAAAATGTATCCAGGGATCATGGAGGTGGCTCAATACAGAAAACCATTTTGCCTGAGTCTGAGGCAATTGCTGGAGCTGAACTATCTAGTGCTAAGGCTCCTAACAGAAAGAAAGGATCCAAAGACCTCAGATCTGATCCCAGTGTGTCAGCATTGGCGCTGATGTTATGGTTATGGGACTCCAACTGCTCCAATACGTTTGTGGCCTATTAAGTCAAAGAACTCACCTGAGTCAGAGAAATATGTAGTCATTCTCCAATGTAGATCAACACTGGGCCAGAGTCACATCCAGGAGCTATGATCTGACAGGTCAGACTGGAGAAGGAGCCAATAAAGAGTGATTGGGGAGAGGCTCTTCTGAATCTAACAGTGGTCGAAGCCAGGAGTACCTCCAACTGGATCTAGGTTTGTCTTGTCATCCTGTCCATGTCTGCTTCAGTCAGGCTTTGAGAGGATCTCACTGACCCAAAGGGTAAGGCTGAAGAGGGGGCCTAGATGAGTATGGCAGCTTGTCTTGTAGGATTGGAGACCTGAGCCTGGGACAGACTGGCCCCAGAGAGAACATAGGAGGAATCGAGGATCTGATAATTATTGGATCTGAAAACAGTGATGGCTCTGAAGGTATGCTGAGCTTTGGTGCTGGAGTTGACAAGGCAGTCAATTCAGGAGACCACTTCCTAGCTGATTTTGGTTTGTCCTTCTCAGAGGATTTCTGAGTGTTTCTCAACCAACTGCCAAACAAAGTCTGTAATATCACTGGCACAGCACAATTGTCCCTGGCAGAAGCCCTATGTTTGGTCTGTTTTTTACAGAACAAAGCAGAAGAAGAAGAAGAAGAGGCCAATAGCCTCACCAAAGCAGAAGAGAGTTTTTCTCCAGAGGACTGTAGAAGAAGACCCTTAAGTATTAACTTGTTACAGCTTTGTTAAAGCATTATCAACAATAATCATGACAGTCAATAAAAAACTACTAACATAATCCTAACATAAAGTTATACTAACAATAACTAAACTACATTAAGAAGAAGAGATTAACGGTATACTCATTCTATAGTTGGAGTCTGTCCCTTTTTTTGACAGTATCTCTTTTTTTCCTCTCCTGCCATCTGCTTTTTCCATGTTTTCCAGAAGATGGCAGAAACAGATTATGTCATTATTTTGTCTTAATAAAAAAAAAAAAAGAAAAGAAAAGCACAGTGTTTGTAAGATGTATACTGTGGGTCTCAAAAAATCTTAGTAATGCCTTGAATTAATTTCTGTCATGTTTGATAACCTAAGCAGTAACAGGGCTAAACAAACTTCCTTGTTTAAAGTATAGTTTAAAATCTCAAACTTTACCTTATCAGAAACTTTTGAGTATGTACCCATGTCTGTCTTCTCAAAACTGTAGCAGTAGAAGTGCTTTTACACACAATATCAGTAAAATCACACATACTCATCAAAGCATGTTTAGACACCTGAGACAGGTTAGAAACTGTAGGATTCAGATAGAACCTACCTTTCCTTTTCTGAAGGAAATGTGGCAGAACAATCACACAGATTTTCAACACCTGACAGAATACACTGTTAGAAGGAAAGTCTCTTATAAAATCTGTTTAATACCTTACCTGCTTGTCTGCAGCAGAAGCGTTGCTATTGATAAGTACTCCACTTTTTTTTTGGGGGGGGGGGGACTGAAGGCTGAGGATTAGAATTATTGCAGGCAACGTTTAACGCACCTTTCAAGGCTGGAATAACAGGAGGAATTGGTATGGCATGTGGTAAATCCATTTGCAGCATATAATATCTCCTCAGTTTAGGGCAGTGGTGCACAACCTTTTTGTGGGGAAGGCCACTACATGACTTCTTCATGTATCTGCAGGCCACCTCAAAACATAGTAAGTCATTACGAGTTAACAATAGGTACAGGTGACTGGCATTTTTACTTAAGACAGCAGTCATGAAATTGCCTGTTTTCTACATCAGCTTTGCATTAAATTTATTCTGGCTTACAGCCATGACTTATTACATACTCTTGCAGAAAGTTACTACGGTTTATAGACTACAAGTTATAAACAACAAAGAATAGTTACTTCCACAGCTACAATTAGAGGTGTGCGCAACTGCAGTAAGAGGATGAAGAATGGAAAGGCTGTTGGCCCAGATGACATACCAGTGGAAGCATGGAGGTGCTTAGGAGAAATGGCATTGGAATTTTTAACTAGATTGTTTAATGAAATTTTGGAAAGTCAGAGGATGTCTGAGGAGTGGAGGAAAAAGTGTTTTGGTACCTATCTTTAAGAATAAGGGTGATGTGCAGAGCTGCAGTAACTACAGACGGATAAAAGTGATCAGTCACAGCTTGAAGTTATGGGAAAGAGTAGTGGAAGCTAGGTTAAGAAGGGAGGAGATGATTAGTGATCAGCAGTATGGTTTCATGCCAGGAAAGAGCACTACAGATGCAATGTTTGCTCTGAGAGTGTTGTTGGAGAAATATAGAGAAGGTCAGAAGGAGTTGCATTGTGTCTTTGTCGACTTAGAGAAAGCATATGACAGGGTGCCTAAAGAGGAGTTGTGGTATTGTATGAGGAAGTCGGGAGTGGCAGAGAAGTATGTAAGAGTGGTACAGGATATGTACAAGGGTAGTGTGACAGTGGTGATGACTGCAGTGGGAGTGACAGATACGTTTAGGGTGGAGGTGGGATTACATCAAGGATCAGCTCTGAGCCCTTTCTTATTTGCAGTGGTGATGGACAGGTTGACATATGAGATCAGACAGGAGGCCCCGTGGACTATGATGTTTGCAGATGGCATTGTGATCTGTAGTGAGAGTAGGAACCAGGTTGAAGAGGCCCTGGAGAGGTGGAGATATGCTCTAGTGAGGAGAGGAATGAAGGTCAGCAGGGCTAAGACAGAATATATGTGTGTAAATGAGAGGGAGAGTAGAGGAATGGTGAGGATGCAGGGAGTAGAGTTGGTAAAGGTGGATGAGTTTAAGTACTTGGGATCAACCATTCAGAGTAATAGTGAGTGTGGAAGAGAGGTGAAAAAGAGAGTACAGGCAGGGTGGAATGGGTGGAGATGAGTGTCAGGAGTGATTTGTGACAGACAGGTACCAGTAAGAGTGAAAGGGAAGGTCTACAAGAGGGTAGTGAGACCAGCTATGTTATATGGGTTGGAGACGGTGGCATTGACAAAAAGGCAGGAGTCAGAGCTGGATGTGGCAGAGTTAAAAATGTTAAGATTTGTACTGGGCGTGATTAGGATGGACAGGATTAGGAATCAGTATATTAGAGGGTCAGCTTAGGTTGGACAGTTTGAAGACAAAGCAAGAGAGGTGAGATTGCGTTGGTTTGGACATATGCTGAGGAGGGATGCTGGGTATATTGGGAAAAAGATGCTAAGGATGGAGCTGCCAGGTAAGAGGAAAAGATGAAGGCCTAAGACAAGGTTTATGGATGTGGTGAGAGAGGACATGCAGGCGGTTGGTGTGACAGAGAAAGATGCAGAGGACAGGAGGAAATGGAAACAGATGATCTGCTGTGGCGACCCCTAACGGGAACAGCCGAAAGAAGATGATGAGCATGTGCTGGAAAGTTTGCATGACTGGAGTAAGCATAGCATTTTTTCACTTTTTTAAACATTTTTGGTTACTCTCTGGGGGCTGGATGGTGTTGTATCGAGGGCCAGATTTGGCCCCGGGGCTGGATGTTGTGCACCACTGGTTTAGGGGGAATATCCAATTGTTCCCATAAAAATACATCATCCTGGAACTAGTCTTAGAAAAGGAAAACTCCTCTAATGGAGGCGGAGAGGGTAAACATTCTCTGAATCAGAATCTTAGGTTTGAGAATCAGAAAGAAAAAAGCCCCATCTCTGTTTGTCAGAATCCTCTGACATATTTTCATCAGGAATATAATGACCTACTTAGTTTTCTGGTATGGATTTCTGCTCTCCAGGCTAGAAAGCAATAACCTCCTGACTAAGGTAAGAAAAACATTCTTATGAACAGATAAAATGACTTTGGATGAGCAATGTCTAAGTTTTGTTTCTCTTCTCAAAGAGACCAACCTAGAGATGGCACTTCATCCAAGTCAAGAGGTCTCTAATAGACTACTTCAGTGTGAGTGGTCTGAGGAGCAACAGATGGTCACTTTAGAGTCACCCACCAGCAGATGAGGCACTGCCTGATCCCACAGAGTAGGCAAGGGCTCTTATACTGTTATTTTTTTTAAGGTACAGCAGGAGAAGAAAAGTACAGTTGCATAAGTTCCTCTTACATGTAACAGTATATGTTCATGGGATTCACTTCCTTACTGTTATATGAATAGTAGTGCCATGGAACCCTCCCCCTGACAGTCTATCAAAGCTCAGAACTCCTCCCACTGCCTGTCTGTGAGGGTGAAGAACCTGTCATCGGCAGGATCAGGACAGCCCTTCACATTCACAGACAGGATGCTTACAGTTGCAAGTTTAAAAGTTGGTAAAGTCAGTTTTTCAAAAACATAGTTGAGATCCCACAAAGGAAGAATGTGCTTGTGAGGGGGTCTCATATGCAATACTGCTTTCAAGAACTGTTTTACCAAAAAAGGAAAGAGGGGTATTTACTGGCAAACTAGCAGAGATAGCCACTAAATTGACCTTAATATACGCATATGCTAAGCCACCCTGAAATGGCTCAAACCTATATTTCAAGACCAGAATGATATTAACCATAATGGATATTCTGTTTCCATTCAGTCACCACTTAGGAAACCTCAACCATTTTAAACAAAAGATTTTCTAACTGAAGGTTTTCTGGCCACCTTTAACAACTGCTGCACATCCTCAAAAAACAAATGCCTAAATGTGGGTCAAGATAGAATCATCGAGGTTGTCAACAGACCTGTCTCCATATCAGGGTGTACCAGTAGCCCCTGAGACTGTGAAAGCAGGTCCAGTGTGTTAGTAAGTCTGTGGTAATTGCCCTTGGCCAACACCATCAACAGGAAGAACCAAGATTTCCTGGGACAATAGGGGGTCACCACTATGATCACTGGCATTTCTCTTTGAACTGTCAGAAGTACCTTATGAATCAATGGATGGGATAACATATAAAGTAAAATTCCCATCCCAGGAGAAAGAAAATTCATGTGTCCTCCAAGCATGGCTGCAAGAATGTCAGAAACATGATTGCTCCACCTCTCTGTGGGTGAAAAGATCTTTTAGAGGCATAAACCACATCTGGACTCCATCATGTAACACTACTGCCTTGAGCTTCCATTCATACAGGTCTGCCCAGGATCTGCTCATTCTGCCACAATGTTTGGCTCTGACAGGATGTCTGATGCCTGGAGTAACAGAGAATACTGAGAAGCCTGCTTCCAGACTATCATTGTTATTTGGCACAGAGGGTAAGACTTGGTTAACTACTGGTTTGTTGGGTACCACATCACTGTGGTTATGTCCGTAACTGCCAGAAGAGGACAATGAGTCCAAAAGTTGTGAGGAACTTTCAAGGCATGAAATACTGCCAACATCTCCTGGATACTGATATGCTTCCATGTGTCCTTGGGTCCCCAAATGGATAATGCTTGCATCCTCATTGGCACAGCTTGCATGGCAAGTAAATCTCTGGACAGACTGTACTGGCATCAGGGGGAGAGGAGAAGCCCTGCATTGATACTCAACTGATCTCTACATCATTGTAATTCTCATCTGATGAGGGGCAGCACCAGCAACTGAGATTCTAGGGAATGAAGGTGCTGCATCCAACAATTTCAGATATACCACTGAATTTTTCTCATGTGAAGACAGGGCAGTGGTGAAGTGAGAATCACGGAAGCCAACAGTCAAATCTTTTCTAGGAATTCTGTCACTGAGGTGACTTTCCCCTGGGAGAATTCAAAAACCACCATCTAGTATGACAGGACCTTGTCTTCAGGAAAAAAAGCCAGACTCTTGCTGAAGTCAGTCAAGCACCCCAGAAAAATGAATCTTTGTGAGGGTGTCAAACATGACTGCAGGTGGTTCAACTTAAACCCTAGATGGCAGAGTCAGGATGAGACCTTCTCTAGCAATTACAGACATCTGGACAGAGAACTTGCACACATCAGCAAGTCGTCTAAGTATGGAAAAAAAGTAAGTGCCTGTAGTCAGTCAGAGTGCCACTACAAGAGCAAGGCATTTGTAAGACATTTAGCCCAAAGGGAAATAGAGAAAACTGCCAATGTAAACTAGACACAACAAATTTCAGATATCCCCAGAAGCGATGAGCCCTGGGGAAATGAAGAAATGCATGTTTCAAGATCAGGGTCAGCATGAAGCAGTGGTCCAAAAATACAGGAACACTGTCTCTGCAGGGGTAGCATCTTGAACTTGAGAACTTTGACAAACCTATTCAAAATGAAAAGTCCCACAGTAGTCTGGTCAACTGCTGTTGTTAGGGAACCAAGAAAATACTAGGGAAGAAACCTCCTGTTCTTTCTGAAGAAGAGACTGGTCCTGTGACCTCTGAGTCAAGGATTTTCTGGAGAACAGGAGGGAATAATAAAGGCTGGTCTGGAAGATGAGAGGAAAGCTCCCTGAATGGAAGCGGAAGATCTTTCCACTTCCATCTAAAACTTTAGCACCAGTCTGTCGGAAACCAGGCCAGGCTGCCTTGTAGAGAGCTAACTTTAGAGACTAGACACTCAATGGGGGACTTGATAAAGTCAGCTGCTATGCCTTGGCATAATCATAAGTTGGAAGGGGGTTCCTTTCAAGAAAAGGAACCGTTCTTGTTAAGCTTGGGAACCCTTATTGTTAAGCTTGACAAAGTTGCTGTCCTGCCATTTCTTTTTATTGCCTTTTATATTGTTCAGCTGGGATGTCTACTTGTTGGATAACAAAAATTTATCTTGCTTAAAGGAGGAGAACTTCAGAATTTGAAACATTTTTTGATACCCCCTACTTCTGTAGTTCCAGTGTTTAACAATCTGATTAATACACAATTAGCCTCAACAAGAGCATTTATAATCTCATTTTAACTCATCAGAAAAATTCTGGGATTGCAACCAAGCATATCTCCTAATTGTCACTGTCAATGCTGCATTTCTAGAAATAGTAATCAGCCCCCTCCATGCCATTTTTAGAGCAGGTTTGGCACCTAAGACACATTTGAAACAATACTTTTTTTCTCTGTAAGTAAGGATGCAACAATCTCATGTAAATTGTACATTTAGCAAAACACAAACTTTCAAATAAAACCTGGTAGGTAAACACTTTAAAAGCTACTGTGCTGGATTGTGCTAGGTACTTTCACTGAGATTCTAGGCACTTGTCTAGTTAATTTGAGGGACTGGGCACAAAGAAGACATGGTCATCTTATTAGCAAAGGTCACTGGGGACACCAAAGCAGCATCCACAGACAAAAGGGCATGGAAGCCAGGCAAGGCCAATCACACCCAAAATTTCTTTGACTTTCTCAGACAAAGCATCAATGAACAGAGGAGAATTACAAGCTTTCTAGAAGACCTCTCCCAATGTTGGGATCCAAGGAGAATAAAAAAATCTGTATGGGTCCCTATATCTGTTTGCTATCACAGGCACCAAATTATCTGACATAGACAGGTCAGAGTCTTCAGACATAGGATTATCATCAAAAAGAGGATCCTTAGCAGATCGACTGGGGATGGAAACTTTGCCATTATTATATCCTGGGTATGCACCCTGTAAAGAACTGCCTGTGCCGTAGATCTATCCATAACCACCATTTCAGGTGGGAAACCAGTCAGACAGTTGCCCCACAATTTGCAGGGGTTTCTATCTCTTTTTGGCATGCACTACACTAGTGGGAGAGCCCCCTTTGGGAAAATTATCAATACTGACAACAGATTCCACCCCCCCCCCCGGCCTCCCCTGCACCTAAACAGTTTGGTTCTCCCATACCTGCATAAGGCAATGGTACAGCCTCAGAAGATGTGTCTGACTCTGGTGTCATGCACAGTTGTGGTGCTATGACCACACCAGGGTACCAAGAGGTAGCAAAATGCAAGTGTCCCATCGTCTGCCCAAAGCTAAGGCTACTACAGAATTACAAGCCAAAGGCTGACAAATATCTTTTTTATTTATTCTTTCATTTTCTATGTGCAGCTGAGGAAGGGGGTCTGAGTCCATTAAGCCAGGGGGACAAAAAAACTAGCTTAATATCCAATATTAGCTGTAGGATCAGCCCAGTAAGAAGATGGACAAATCCCACTATTCTCTTTCTAAATAGCTGTCTAAAGACTATTTCTGTAGGTATATTATTCTGAATACTGCACTGAGAAAAATGATAGTACTTTCAGTAACACAGTTCAAAGCACAAAATACATGCACAAAAGTCCCACAACTTGTAGAAAAGGTTAGCTTCAGTCCAAATGAATGGATACACCTAAAACAGAATTAGACAAGAAATAAGTCATAAACTGAGAAAAACTCATGTCAGAGATATATAACATACAAAATGAAGCCAAAGTTCCAATTTAAATGAAAAAAAATATAGTTTAAAATGCTGGAAATCCTACTTAATCACCTCAAATAATCATAAACACAAAGAAAAAAAATGCAATATCGCAATTTTCCTGTCAAAACTTACAAATGAAGTTTTTAATCGACAGATCTTACTGCACTAATCAAAGTAAAAACAGAAGTTTATACAAAATTTCTGTTTAGAAAAAAGGCAGTCATAATGGCAGAATACACTAATCAAGCAGAGATAGAAAAGGAAAAGGGAGGAAGTAAAACCAAAAATGAGTTTCTTATCTGAGCTCTGCAAGTGATGTCACCCAGTTTAACAGAAGTAATATCCCAAGATATCTTTCTCTGACTGTGGCACAGGAAAACTGAAAGGATCCTGTCTGTGAGTGTGAAGTACCGTCCTGGTCCTGCCAGGTGACTGGCTATTCAACCTCACCGACAGGAAGTGAGAATTGTTCTGAGATTTGACAGCCAGCCAGTGGGAGGGTAGCAGGGCACTACTATCCATATGGCACTAATGCAGTGTGTTTGCTAAACATCAGCAGGACTGGTGTAGGAGGAATCTATGCTGTAGTCAGGGAAGAAGCCTGACTGTCGGTAAGCACTGCTTGGAAGAGTCGTTCGAAGGTGTTCACAAGCAGCACACCCGCTTACAATTCCCCACACAGTCCCTCAAAATTCAAAAGTAAAAGCACAAGTAGTACACCAAAACCCAAGCACAAGTAGTACACCAATACCCAAGCACAAGTAGTACACCAAAACCCTGTCAGAACTCAAGTCCCTTTCACAGAAAGTGCACTGAGAGAAAACAATAAATGAAGGTAAGTTGACATACACAAGCACTACACAAAAACTACATTTCTAGACCTGAAATACACTTCCTATTGCTTAAATATAACAACTTCAAGCAAAATGTCTCAAGCAGTAAAGTAATGAATGTAAGCTGCTCAAACATGATTTGAGGTATAGAAAACACTTCCCAATCTTTAAATTCTTTAATTGCAGTTAGAATGTCTCAGAAGCAGTATATTTTTCTCACAAAAACAGCCCCAGTATTTAATAAGACCCCATTCTAGAAATAGTAGTTTTTGACAAGACACTTCTAATATTAATAAAACTGCCAGTATTCTCCAGAAAATAAAAAGGACATCAAAATGTTTAAAAAGACAATATTTCCTATGTGGAAGGGTTCTCCTATTGGGACTTATCTGCTAGAAATGAAGAGTGTAGTCAATTGCTGCTCCTATAAAGCCTCAAAGCTTCTTTCACTTTGAAGCAGCAATAAACAGTTAGAGTGTAGGTGTTGGAGGGAGCCAGAGTTTTTTTGAAATAGCCAATCAAATGCAACTTCAGCAATGAGAATTATGAACATTATACTTTTTTTTTTGCAAATCTATGAAATACTTTCTCATCCTTGTCGGAAGGTGAAACATTAGCATTAACCAGATGTTTAGCAGCAGCTCATTTTACCAGACAAATACTGCTGGGTCTAGTCTGGTGTTAGAATATAAAAATACAAGATTGAGGAACCTGGAGGCAAGTTACAGGCTGTAATAAAAATTTCCTCAAATCTGGAAGAACAGAAGAAAAGTACAGTTGTGTACACTTACCATAAATGTAGGTGCTTGAGTGTATTCACTGTTGCAGTCATCACCTGTGGGTTATCCCTGCTGTAGTAGCCCTCGGCCGGCCCGAATACCAGCGTCAATGTTTTTCTGGCTCATCTGCTGTCACTTGTTGACTGACGTCAGGTCGTCAGTGCTATAATGCAAGGCAGCCGCCATTACATCAGTTTTTCTTGTCCTAACCAGTTAGAAGCCAAAGAAATATGGTAAAGTGGTTCTGGTGGCTAAAAGCCACCATAAGAAGCTTATGTCTCCCTAAGGCATCAGGATATAAGGGGGAAGGAGGGAGGGAAACCAGGACTGTAACAGTGAACACACTCGAACAGCTACATTTATGGTAAGTTTACACAACTGTACTATGTTCTTCATGTTTCACTGTTGCAGTCATCACCTGTGGGAGGCTTTCCAAAGCTGAGGAGAGGGGTGGAAGGATTAGTTAGAGACCTAGGCATGGGTAAGCATTCCCTGCAGACCTACAGAAGCAAACCCTGCCATAGCCTTAGTGAAAAGAGGTAGATGATAATGCTTTGTAAAGGTATGGACAGAAGTCCAGGTGGCAGCTTCCAAGATGTCCCTGGTGGGAACTCCTCTGAGGAATGCTGTGGACGTGGAGGATGCCCTAGTGGAATGGGTACAAATAGACTTAGGGGGTGATTTCCCATGCAATCTGTAGCAGAAATGGATACATTGTGATATCCATTTGGAAATGGTTGCTTGGAAATGGGCTTCTCCTCTGCACCTGGGGCAAAGCTGACAATAAGTTGGTTTGTTTTCCTGAAGGGTTTAGTACAGTCCAGGTAGTATCTGAACTGTCTGTGCATGTCCAGTGAGTGCAGAATTCTTTCCCCCTTGTTTTGAGGGTTAGCAAAGAAGGTGAGTCACATTAGATACCACCTTGGGTGTGAAGGAAGGGTTAGTCCTCAGGGCGACCCTGTCTCTATGGAAAATGATGAAGGGCTCAATGGCCATCAGTGCCTGAAGTTCTGAAACTCTTCTGGCTGAGGTGATAGCTAGTAGGAAAGCAGTCTTTCAGGAGAGGAATTTCAGTTCTGCTGACATGGCTGAGTCGGGAATATTAATAGAAGAGAAGGAGAGGCCACTATTGAGTAACTCCGCTAGATAGTCCAAGATAAGAGGGATGGAAGGTTGTAAGGAACTGCTCCGTCTGGACTGGCGCCAGGAGCAGAATCTTTTCCATTTCTCTATATAAGATTTTCTGGTGCTGGTCCTTCTGGCCTCTGTGATAATGTCTAGGACCTGTTTATTTAACAGAGGCACCTTGTTTGCTTTTAGAGTATTAGTCATGCTGATAGTTTGACAGTCTGCAAGTCTGGGTGCAGCATCCCCCCCTCCACCTGAGTCAAGAGGTCTGTGATCAGGAGAAGCTGCCTAGGAGGCTGTGATGTCAGGCTGCGCAGTAAGGGGTACCAATGCTGTCTGGGCCAATCAGGAGCAATGAGGATTGCCTTTGGTCTTGCCTCCCTTAGCTTGATCAGTACCTTGGGAAAAACAGGCAGAGGAGGGAATGCGTACACAAAGAGGGAGTTCCAGGGGAAGGTCAAGGCATCCACCTTCCACACTAGGTGGTGATATTCTCTGGTACAGATTTTTTTTAGCTGGTGATTGAGGTGCGATGCAAAGAGATCTACCTCCAGAATTCCCCACTCCTGAGTGACTTGCATAAAGATTTTACTGTGGAGCTGCCATTCATGGGGGTCCAGTAAGTTTCTGCTTAAGTGGTCTGCCAGGGTGTTGTTGAGCCCTGGTAGGTTTTGGGCTATTAGGTGTAATCCCATTGAGGAGGCTGTCAGCCAGAGGTTTATGGCTAGCCTGCAGAGAGGTTAAGACTGGGTCCCTCCCTGTTTGTTGATGTACCACATTACTGTGGTGTTGTCTGTTTTGATAAGGAGAACCCCTGGCCTGAGATGGGGTTTGAAGGATGTCGGAGCCTTTTGTACTGCCATCATTTCCTTCTGGTTGATATGTAAGGGAAGGTGTTGGGTATCCAAAGACCTTGGGTGCATCTGCCTGCTAGGTGAGCACCCCAAGCAATGTCTGAGGTATTGGTGGTGATGGTCTGCCTGGTAGGATGGACGATGAAGGGAAGACCCTTGTTCTTGGCACAGGCCCCCACCCACAAGAGAAACACGGCCCTTATACAGGGGATCAGAGGGAGAGAGTTCTTTAGAGGCTGAGAGTGCTGACACCAAAGGTTCTTTAGATACCACTGATGTTTCTTCATGTGAAGCCTGGCCAGAGGAATTAGAAGGATGCAAGATGCCATGTACCCAAAGGCTTGCAGGAACTTCCTCACAGTGAGGTGACTTCTGGAAGCCAGCGGGGTAAAGTAGAGAGGCAGGAAGCTCTGCATTTCTGGGGATAGGAAGGGTATTTGGGATGTTGTGTCCAGCAGTGCTCCCAAGGAAATGATCCTCCTGGAGGGTGTTTGCTTTGATTTCTTCTCATTGATGGTGAATCCTAAGGAAGATAGGAGGGTTTTGACAAAGAGGAGATCATGGAGAAGCTTTTCTTTGCATTCTGCCTGAATGAGGCAGTTGTCCAGATAAGGGTAAATCTGTATATTTCTCTTTCTGCAAAATGCTATGGCCGGGGCTAAGCATTTGGTGAATACCCTGGGAGCAGTAGATAAAGCCAAAGGATAGCACAGAGAACTGTAGGTGTTGTGAGCCTGCTCTAAAGTGCAGGAATTTCCTGCAGGATTCCATTATGGGAATGTGGAGGTAAGCATCTTTTAGGTCCAGGGTCACTAACCAGGCATTTTTGTCAGCACAGGCAGCAGCTGTTGCAAAGCTAGCATTTTGAATTTGGAGGCCACCAGGGAGGTGTTCAGAATGGAAAGATCCAGGATAGGGCACCAAGTGCCCTCTTTTCTGGGAACAAGGAATAGTCTGGAATAAAAGCCTTTGCCTATTTGATCTGCAGGAACAGGTTCTACTGCCTCCTGGGATATGAGAGTTTGGACTTATTTCAATGTCTCTGCCCACTGATTTGGAGGTAAGTCTGGGTACCCTCTTGGAATTGGGAGTTCATTGAAAGAGAATGTGTATCCCTGAAAAATGATCTTTAAGACCCATTGATCCTTTGTTACAGAAAGCCAATTTTCTTTGCAGAGGGAGAACCTTCCTTTTAGCTTTTGAAAAAGCGGGCAGAGGGGGGAGAGGGAGTCATTGAGAGTTTTTGCCATAGAAGGATGGCTTAGAACTCCCTGCCTTTGGGGTGAAAGTGGTCCACTGTTTGGTTCTCTGCTGTCCCTGGAATAGGGGCCTGGGGGTCTGTCCCTGCAGGGCTTATCTTGCCCCTGTCTGCTAGGTGCAGGAAAGGATCAGTGCTTACAGGTAAAATTCCTGCTGAACCTAGGAGGTTGAACCCGAAAGAAATATTTTGCTGTTTGCATAGATTTTGCTTTGTCTTCCATCTTTTTAAGCATCTGTTCTGCTTTTACTCCAAATAAGCGGTCCTTATCCAAGGGTCCCTCAATTAATTTAGACTGGACATGACCAGGGAGAGGTTGTTTCTTCAAACGTGCATGCCTCCTAATGACAGATCCTGACACTGCTGCCCTGCTTGAGGCTTCTAGGGTATCATATCCACAGTGAAATGAGTGTTTGGCCACTTGACAAGTAGAGTGCAGTAAATGTGCTAACTCTTTAGAATTGGCACAGTCAGAAAAGATTGAAATCTTTTGTTTTAATAGTTCCAAAATGTGTTGTTGATATTTTAACATGTGGAACTGACAGTTGAGTGCTCTGATAACTAAGGTCACAGAGGTGTATACGTTTTACCCCATTTGTCCAGAGCTCTGAAACCCTTGTCAGAAGGAATGGGATTCTTTGCAGAACTAGCCTTAGCTCCTTTAGGTCCCTGTGTAATAACCTCTGGGTCTGCAGCAGGATTTCTGTACAGGTGCTTGTGAGAATCCAATACTCTGTAATACCTGTCAGGTTTACTGGGAGCAGGTGGGAGGGCATCAGGGGCTAAGCTGGATTCATGGAAAACATCATCTACCACTTCTAAGATGGGGGGATGGTCAGGGGTCTGTGCTGGGCAGGTCTAGAAACTCTCTCAGTCTTTTCTTGGACTGACGGAAGTCCTGAGATTCCCAGTGGAAATGTTTCCTGAGGGTGTGATGGGTTTCCCCAAAGGAAAGTTCTTCTGGTGGGGAGGCAGAAGGAATGGATTCCTCTGCATCTGAATCCTCATAAGCAGTCAGAGGTTGCTGTTCCTCTTCAAAATCTGAATAATCAGATTCCTCAGAATCCTGCTCTGTCATTATTTCAGGAGAAGTGTGTCTTTTCCTTTTAGAAGTTGTGGCCTGACTTCCCCTGGTAAGGGCGATAAGATCCTCCGCCATTTTAAGCATTTGGGCTTGGGGTGGTAGAGCAGGAGTAAGATGGTGGCTAGAGGTAGATTTTCTAGGAGTGGCCTGGCTTCTAGGCCAAAGAGTATCCATCAGTCTGAGAGAAATGGTAGTCGGATGAGAAGATGCCATTTTTTGTCTAGAATCGGTAGTGCAAAAGGCCTCCTCCTGTGTTGTGGCTCCAGACCCAACCGAGGCAGAGACAACCAAAGTCTCAGAAGATGAAGAAGATTTCTGCGGCATACCAGACTCTGAAAGGGTCTCGGTAAAGGCCTGTGTAGATATCGTATCGGGCATCATGGGCTGTGAAAGCACCTCACTGAATTCCGGAGAACTGAGGATCTGCTTAGCAGTAGCATTGTCAGAAGGCTTAGCCTTGTGTGGTCTGTCTCTGTCTTTATCTCTATGTATTTTCAGAATGTCTATGGATTGTTGGCTGATGGATGCCATTTCAGAGTGTGAAGATGGAAGATGAAAATACCTGTCTACAATAAGAGCTCTACGACGAATGGTTCTCTCATTAAAGAGGGCACAAAACTGGCAGCGGGGGACGTCATGCTCTGGGGCTAAACAAGTGACGCAGTATGAATGGAAGTCACGGTGTGGGATCTACTTTCCACAGGTGAGACAATTGTTAACTTTTTTGGACATTGGTTAGTTCAGGAAAAAAGGATCCTCAGCTGGGTACTTAGCTTTAGACAATTTCAGCTGTAATTCGAACTTTGGTAGCGACCGACCTGCACACTTGTTAACTGCTTCTGCTATGGGCTCCATGGCAAGAAAGACTGATGTAATGGCATCAGCTGCCTTGCTTTATAGCACTGATGACCTGACATCAGTCAACAAGCAACAGCGGCCGACATAGAAAAACATTGATTCTGGTATTCGGGCCGGCCAAGGGCTACCACAGCAGAGATAACCCACAGGTGATGACCGCAACAGTGAAACACGAAGAACATCTAGAGCAGGTTTGGGAAATTCCAGTAGAAGTAAATCATAATATTTATTAAGAGACAGTGGAATATCATTATGTTCCCACTAAAACAACTAATTCATCCTGAAAATTGTTTTGGTAAAAGAACATTCTTCCGAGGGGCTGTAAGAAGATGTACTTTCCTAAATCTCTGTGCCAGAAACCTGAGGAGAAAAATAGAAATTGCCCCTTTACAATCATTTTGTGGTTCAATACCTTGAACCTCCTCAGAAAATGAAGACACCATTTTTCTTTTACTAAAAACATCAGAACTAGAAACTACAACAGCTTGAAACTAAACCCAGAATTAAGCCTAATAAATAACTCCTGTCCAAAGTAACTGAGATGGGAGAAGATGTATGTCTAACTTTTTCTTCTTTTTGACAGGAAATTCTGAAGAAGTATACATACTTTGGCAGATAAAACCTCCTTAGGGTCAAGGATTTCAGTCTGGCTAGGCTGAGAGATTTCCTCAAATCATCAGATACCGACAAGGGTAATTCTCCTTTGCTCTCCCACAAGGTCACGATAACAGCCACACAAGACAAGACTAACTCCCAATCTATGGTGGCTGTAAGGACTACACCAGAGGGAGTCAAGGAAAAAGATGACTGGTCTGAGGAAACAGAAATGACCAATACACAGCTGCCCATCTGTGGCTGAAGCACTTTAGCAGCCTGATATGGTGTCAAAGATTTTTTTTTCACATTTTGTGGCTGGAAAAATGAAGAAATAAGGAACCAGTAGGTTCTTCCATGGTAAAGCTGAAAAAGATGTCTGATTCCTGGGGAAGCCTGGCAGCAGTAGTTAGCAAAACAGATAAGTAGTAAAAAGTCACTTTTTTCACACACACACACACAAAAAAAAACTGATAAGCACTTTACGCACTTACTCCAGCCCCAATAGTAAAATAACATAACTTTCACCAATGGAAATAGTTTTTTTTTTACTTATTCTTGAAAACTTTGTTCCACAATAATAAAAGTTAATGACCTGAATAAAAGTTAAGTTGGGTGTTTTGACGTTTTTGTAATTTTCCCCACTGATTTTAAATGATCATTTTTAAAGAAAAAGTTCAGGTTATCTCATAATTAAAAAAAAAAGATTTTTTTTGTTTCTAATCCAGAAGAGAACTTCTCTGCCCAACAATGGAAAGCAGTAGTTGACTGTCAATCCTCTAATGACCTGAAGAGGCTTGGCACCCAAATGTGACTTTTAGTCATGTCAGCTTGAACTGATTGATGGTTTGGGCATGTGGAAGGTGCCCTGACAGCTTTGTAAGATGGATGGCTGTTATATCCTCAGCAGAATATAACCCATGTAATTAAGGCTACTGTAGCAGTCATAAATATGATGAACATGTACATTTTACAGTAAGTGTACATAAAAATTAAGGAGATGGAGAAGGTAGCAAAACTGGAAATGATTAATGTATCAAACACCCCTGTTACTGTGTGAGTAGATCCAGTTTGTGCCGAAGCTTGTGTTAATTACCCCTGACCATTTCCAAAAGAAGGAAGAACCATAGTTGCCTAGGCCAGAAGGCAGTCACCACAATGATCTTGTGGAATTCCTTTTGAATCTTCAGAAGTACTCTGAACATAAATGGAAAGGGTGGAAAAGCATGCAAGTACATGCCTCTCCAAAGAAAAGAAAAGGCATCTATCTTCCACTCCTTCCTGGATTTAAGGATATCTGCTGTCTCCACCAAAAGATTTTTCTTTTGACAAATCCAGCCACTGGGATTTGAAAATATAAAGGGTATTGATGCTAGGACAAAAGACATTTCGGATACCACTGTATATTTTGCATGTGGACTCTTGCCAGGGGTATCATGAGAATTACAGATGTCATGAGACCCTAAATCCCGAGGTATTCCCTCACAGTGACCAGAATCTGAGTGAAAAACCTTAGAAACAGATCTAAATAAGGATTTATTTTTTCCTATAGAAGAAAAGCTCTTTGAACTGAGGTGTTTAGTTGACATCCCAGGAATATAATCCTGTCTGAAAAGTCAATAAAGATGTTTGGCTGTTCTCTTAGAATCCCAGCTTGTATAAGAGATCTCTTACCCAAGACAGTGAGATTTGTGACAGTCTGAAACAGATTAAGTTAAGTAAGATATAATGCTTTCAGCTGGTGTATAACAAACAAACTTCATCAGATTCTGATGAAGTTTTTTTCTTAAACAAAAGACAAAACTGCTAAATCTTTTGTGTGAGCAATAAAGAATTCAGTTTTTCTTCATCTGGCTGGCTGCATCTTCATTTTCATCAGTTTTTTGCTTGGTTCCTGGTGGATTTGTGATGTCTGTATCTGGCTCAACTCATCTTGAGCTGCTTGACAGTTTGAGTGCATGACTGATGCCCTGAAGCTTTAAAAGCTGTCCAGCAATTATATCCTTGACAAGATATAACCCATATAGCTAATGTTACTTCAGAAGTGATCAATATGATGAACACCCAAGTAAAAATACTGGGAGGTTGTATCTATTCAACCACGCGAATGCCCATTAGATTCAATGTTAAAATAATATGTCAGTCCAAAAAAGTAGAATGATGAGATGACACCAGGCCCTTAGCATAAAATGAAAATTTTTTATTTTAAAACAACATAAGCGCTTTTACAGCTCTTTCTTCAGATGTCAGTATAAAAATGCAGTCACACATACACAGCAATTTATACAGAAATTCAATTAACAAATCAACCAATTAAGCAATTATACATTAAAAGAATACAAACAATGAATGTAATAAAATTTGAAAATAAAAGATCAACTAATACACATAAGTATATGTAAAGCTCATCTAAAAAGTGAACGTGTCTGTAACAGGGTCTATATTATGACATCAAAGTCTTACAACTTTGAATGTTATAATATCATACCCAGTAGAGTGAATGCTGGAAATAGCGAAGCTGCAGAACACCGAATACTTTCCTAGGGAAAGTATTCAGTGGGTCGTTTCTGCAGCTTCACTATTTCCTCGACTGTGGAGCAAAGGTTGCGGACCGGGTTAAGGTGAGTGTGCGATTGGGCACGGGTTAGGTGAGTTAGGGTTAGGACATAGGTCAGTTAAGTGTACGATTGTGTGGACATGAGGGTTAGGGTAGGGTAGGTGAGTAAGGGTTAGGGAGCAGGTAAGGTGAGTGCACGATAGTGACGGACCTTAGGGTTAGTGTTGGGTTAAGGTAAGTGGATAGCTAGTGGTATATGTATGGTTTAGTGTAGGATTTTGTGAAGTGTGCGTGTGTGTGTGTGTGTGTGTGTGTGTGTGTGTGTGTGTGTGTGTGTGTGTGTGTGTGTGTGTGTGTGTGTGTGTGTGAATTATTTATTTTGGTGTGCTTGTGTTGTGTGTATGTTTGTCGGAACAGCAAATTCTTTCCCTGGGAAAAAATTCACTATTCTGACTGTTCGGTTTTCTGGTATTTCGCTCTACTGGGTTCGATATTATAACATTCAAAGTTGTAAGACTTTGATGTTATAATATAGACCCCTGTAACAAAGGTTTAAGGGGAACTTTATCATTTAGTCCTGAACCATAATCAGCCCTTAGCCTAGCTATCCACTTGTTCCCTAAGCTTTCAGTAGCATTCCTAATATCACCCAGCTTTTTAGTAGCTGCTATCTGTGTTATAACCTGAAACTTAAAGCAATGTGTGTGTGAAGTGAGCTTCACATGTTTAGAAACAGCGCTGCACTCAGTACCATTATTTATATGTCTTAAGTGTTCTACTGTACATTCCTTCAACTGTCTATCGGTCTTGCCTACATAAAACTTCATGCAGGCAGTGCAGCATGCTAAATAAACCACATGAGAAGAAGTGCAAGTAGCTTGAACACCAAAAACACACTGTTTACCCTGATCTGGATGTATAAACATACCAGTGGTGTTAATATAACTACAGCACTTACAAGTATGACATGGTCTAGTTCCTTTATAAGTGGAACACATTTTATTTCTAGTAGTTTTACCATCAATAAACTATTTTGGGTAACAAAGCTTCTGTTTTGAAGATCATTTCTTCTTAAAGATAAAGTTAGGTTGTTCACCCACTATCTTTTTAAGATTATTACTTGTTATAATGGGCCAGTATTTCCTTATAATATCCAAGGCACACCCTGTAGTGTAAGAATAAGTCACCGGTACCCTGCATTTACCATCACTCAGACTCTTAGGGTGAATTGAAGGTGGATTTGAAGAAAAGAAGGGCCTACCTCTACCTTCTCTAACATCAGAAACTTTATTCAATACTTGTTGTACATTTCACCTCTTATAGCCCCTATCCACAAACTTGTTCTTCAGATCTTTCATTTCAGCCTTGAAATTGCCATCACTAACATTCACCCTTGAGACTCTAAGTCCTTGCCCTTGTACTATGTTATCAAATGCATATTTAGGATGCATGCTTGTTCGATGTAAAAAATTGTTCCTATAATAAGGTTTCCTGTACAGTGAAGTGTCCATCTGTCCACTGCTTAAAACTCTAATAAGTGCATCTAATTAACTAATTTCTACCTTGGAATACTCAGCTGTAAATCTTAGAAATGTAATACTAGCATTAATCTCTTCTATAAACTTAACCAACTCATCTCAAATATTCAAATAGCACCAGCATATCTGACCATGGGCATGGACGTCCCAGTGCAACTCCTGGCAGAAACAGTTCTCACAGTCAGGGTGATGACATTGAACTGATACCTCTACCATGCATGGCTCATACCTGTCTGACATGCCAGGATATAGTGGTGGCAATGAGCTTGGCTGTGTTTATGCAGACACTCACACACACATTTCACATAGAGTGCCCATACAATCCCCTAAACATACCGGCTACATGAGACATTTATGAGGTTTGGAGCTCATCCTGTATCAGTGGCCCTTTTATATTATCTACATTCCTGTCTGCTTGTGTGTTTTACTCTCACACATTCACTACTTTGGGGTCATCCTTGGCCTCCTGCGCCCAATACCATGTACACATGGTAACTTGTGCCATCACCTTGTTTCTATCTTTTGGATTCAGAGATACATATTTGTATGTCTGATGCACAGAGTGGACAGCTAATTGAGTGCTTAGGATATGTACTGGTGATGTAATCTGGAATTTTTTTCTGAATTATTACTGCATTTTAGTGTTGTGATTCCTACCTTGAAACCATTGATATGATATTCATGTTTATTATTATGTAGAGATAAGTAGACTTTGCACTGCTTATTCTGTGCTGTGTATTTTAGATGCATGAAGCATGTTAATAGTTAAACTTCATAAACAGATATTACAGAAGTCAGTTATGTCACATATTGATGTCATTACTGACAACTCACACATATTCTACTTCGGTGCATTTACAAGGAATGGTATGGAGGTATCTGCCATTCATTTATGTTCTTACGCATTTATTTTTCTTTTACAGGTTCAACACTTATCTTGATAGTCCTGCAGGTACAACTGTTGTCATTTGGGGCTGACTCTGTCTGATGCTAACAGTACACAGCCATTACATGGGTAAGTAATGGTTGTGAGCATTTCCTTGAAAAGGTTTTACTCTATGTATGTGCATAGGATGAAAGGTGTACCCATTAGGTGGTGAGCATGTGTGCTATCCAGTGCCTCTTGGCCAGGGTGAGAGCATATTGTGTATGCCTATGTCCACCTACACCTACACCACCTGGGGGTTCCCTCTCTGATGCCTTACCTGCAAGTGGAGATGGTGATCATGCCAGTGGTGGTGGAATGTTTGCTCCAAGCCCTTGGTGTTCCTGCCACAGCTGTTTTCACAGGATGATATTGTGTAGGATAGCACAGATGGTGATAAGTTTGACACAAGTACTGGGATCATACTGCAGATCCTCCCCAATGTACCTAGGCACTGAAACCATGATGTAAATAGCCCAAGCACAGTTCTATGATAGTTCTTGTTTGTCAGTGTGCCTCAGTATAGCATTCCTCTGTGGGTGTGGGTGCATTTCTGATGGGCGTCATCAGCCATGGTTTGAGTGCATACCCTGCATCCCCAGTAAATGGCATTGTGGGACATCATCCCTGCAAAACCTCTGGTAGAGCTGTGAGTGTGCCAGCTATGGGAGTCATGGCAAATGCCAGGGTTGCCAGTACACACATTCAGGATGATTCCCCCTAGCAATACACATGACCTGGCAGTTAATGGAACCCATTTCTGCTGATGTAAACCTTCCTTGTTCCCTGAGTGGTGCTTTAATCTTAATATAAATGCAGTCTATGGCACCCAAGACTTTAGACAAGTGTGATATGGGGTAGAACTCCTGCATAGTTCTAGCGCTGTCCTTAGGGGTAGGGGGATATATATACTCACTGGCATGCTGTAGCATAGCATTCAAGAAATGGTGTGGGATCCTGTATGCTGATGCCTGTGACACCCCCAGCATGTCCCCTGTGGGTCATTGAAAGGTTCTAAGTGCAACACATACCTTGGTCTCCACAGGTACTGGTTCCCTTTAGTTTATCCTTGCTGTCAGGTGAGGATGACAGAGGTTGCAGAGTTCCTGGAGTGTGTCTCTAGCCACCCTGTAGTGCTCTACTATTTCAACCTCATCAGACCATAGCACATTAAATGGGGTTTAAATACTCTTCTCCTCCTTATTTGAGGTCTATCAGCAGCAGCAGCAGCAGTATAGAGGTGAGCCTGTTGCACATGCACATGCAGAACAGCAGCAGCATAGACATGAGCCTATTGCACATGCACATGCACATGCAGAATAGCAGCAGCATAGACATGAGCCTGTTGCACATGCACATGCAGAACAGCAGCAGCATAGACATGAGCCTGTTGCACATGCACATGCAGAACAGCAGCAGCAGCATAGATGTCAGCCTGTTCCACATGCACATGCAGAACAGCAGCAGCAGCATAGACATGAGCCTGTTGCACATGCACATGCAGAACAGCAGCAGCAGCATAGATGTGAGCCTGTTGCACATGCACATGCAGAACAGCAGCAGCATAGATGTGAGCCTGTTGCACATGCACATGCAGAACAGCAGCAGCATAGACATGAGCCTGTTGCACATGCACATGCAGAACAGCAACATCCCCTACCATTCTTTCCCTCCAGTGCAGCTTCTGTGGTTGTATTTCAGTAGGTTTTGGAGTACTAGGCAAAAGGCTACACTAGGAATACACAATTGCTTAATAGCTTGTTGAATAGCTCTTTTGCAGTGGAATGGCTGATTAGCATACAGTTCAGCTGATTATGTAGTAATTAGCATGCCACAATGTCTACCATCTTTGACGGCTCTACACATTGTGCAGAGCCACTTACAGAATATAAATTGGCATGATATTGTGTTACACCACAGATGATTTCAGACAGCCATGTAAAGTTTATTTAATCCTGCCCCAAGTGTATCTGACCTTGCTTCAAAATGTTGCTATGTCCCTCATAAAATGTGCGGCCAATACTTTTAAAACGATATTTGGAGAATATTTTTTATTCTCCAGAACACATTTTAATGCATATATTCATCTTCTATTAATTTAACACCTCAGTATTTTAAAAACGTTAGAGTTTAAGAGTTAGATTATTTTCTACTGCAATGCAATACAATAATTAAAAAAAAAACATGCAAATCAAAGCCACTACACCAATCAAAATCAATTTTATAATCAGAATGTGTTACTCTTGAATTGTGGTTTATGGTCTGATAGCAGCACACCCCTGGCACTGTAAGCATTTGTCACTAATGACTGCCTCATGCCTTATTATGTACTAGGGGTCCTCTCAAATCAGATCATAAACCCCACCTCATTCCGTCTTATTCTTTACATATGATTCTTCATTCTGAGATCTGAACTCATGGATTAAACTCTGTAATGAGCATAATAATTTTCTGATGTATATTTCCATCGCTGCAAGTTTCACTCAAGGCACTGCTGCTGATTAGGGAAAAAAAACATAATGGGCTTTCATTTTTAGAGTCTGTCTTTCAGATTATCTTAATAAAATATGCCTGGTTTGGAAAGATCACATCAAGCACATTTTATGGCACAAAATGTAGATTGTTATATGCAATGATTCCAAATTATGACTAAACTGCTCAGATTAACTATACCTCTGCAGCATTTTCGGACCTTTCTGAAACATTCTAATTTTTCTCTAGGCACTCTATTAAGATCAATGAAAATTGTCCAACATAAAGAAAATATTTAATTATTACATTTTTTAATCATTACTGTCAGAATATTAAAAAGCATACTCAAAGCAGTATTTTATAGCATGGGTTTCATGTACTACACAAGGTATACTAATGCACATTAAATGCACAGCTAAACTTTGTCAGATTTTCAAGAAAACATAAATCATAGAAGACTGTTTTGCTAGTTTATAATTTTTGGAAAGGATGAAACTAAATGCAGAACAGCTATTTTAATAAATACTTCATAACTAGCAAAAAAAAATAATGTGTATGTGACATAATTGGATAGGACATATTTATTTAAAACTAGTTAAAATCAGTGACAACACCACAATGATCCCAGAAAGATGTGAACCAGTGTACAGCTCTTTGTAATGAAAGCCAGAAGACCTTTTAAGGAAAAGCCACTGTCTCCATCCCATCCTTTGGGATTAGTCTTATGCCTAGATTTATACCAAAATGAAGTGCTGCCAAATTTGATAGAAATCAGGAAACAGAAAACATATCTTTAGTTCTTATGTTCAGCTTTCTGCTACCAGTATCAGTTTTGCATGTTCATCCATTCCCTAATACATAAAACTGATAACTCCATCTCAGAGATAAGCATAAAATTACAGTACAATTCTGCAAAGTACTTCTTGTAAAGCACAGCTGTTGAAGTAAACACACCATAACAGTAGATATTTAAATGATCACCACTGTAGTAGCCTTAGCTATATGATCTGTGTCCTGTACAGGATACAACCAGCTAGCCATCTTCCGAAGCTTAAAGGATACCTTCCATAAGCCCAAACTGGTATTCAAGTTGTGCTGAGTTGACTTAAAATGGTGGTTAGGGTGCCAAGCAAGTCAGAGCTTTCATGCCAACAGAGAGAGAAAGGCTATCTATCTGTACACACACACACACACACACACACACACACACACACACACACACACACACACACACACACACACACACACACACACATATATTTATAAACATACAACTATAAGATGGGTGGGTAGAGGAAGGGAGCAACAATTGCAGCAGCAGCAAATATTTGATTTACTGTAACAGCAAGTTTATACAACTGTGCTATTTTCATCATTAAGATCACCTCTACAGTAGCCTTAGCTATGTGTGTAGAGTACCATAGTTTAGACTGACTGGGAGGAGGAAGGATGAGGGTCCAGGGGACACAGGAGTATGGCTGTAACAAGGCCTTTCCTAGACCTAGAGAAGAAATTTAGTTTACAGTGCTTCATAAATGTATGCACAGTGAACAAGGCTGCTAACAATAGAAAACTTGTAGAATAAAACCCTTTCCAAAAAGCTACAAATGAAGCCGAAACCCTGATAGAATAAGCCTTGCCTGGAACTGCCTTGTTGTGGTGGGCAGTATGACACAACCACCTGGAAACAGTCTGCTTTGACATAGGTTGTCTTTTACTTACCTTTATAAGAAATAAACCACTGATTGGAGTTGCAAAAAGATTTTGTTCTGTCAGAATAGAAACTTAATTGTCTGTAGACATCTCAGTTGCGAAGCATCCTTTCTCTTCCTTATTTGTATGTTCTAGAAAGAAGATGGGAGATGTATAGCTTGGTTCAAAGTAAACATGGATACCACTTTTAGTATAAATGAAAGATTAGCTCTCAGGAAACCCTTATCTTTGTGGAAAATTAGATAAGGCTGGCCCATCATTAAGAGCTTGCAACTCAAATGCTCTTCTTACAACAGTCAGAGCAATCAGTAAAACTGTTTTCCATGTTAAAAACCTCAAGTGAGCTTGATGAACTGGTTCAAATGGAGGAAAATTAAGATTTCAAGGAGGATTCACCTGTTTACTAGGAGGCTTTGTATGCAATACCCCTTTCAAAAACATTTTCACATGAGATTGCATTGAAAGAGGGAATCTATGTGCAAAAAGGTGAAATGGCTGGCAAATGAAATTTCATAGAGGAGCAAGACATGCCAGAAGACAGTAATTCATTCAAA
Organism: Protopterus annectens; assembly: GCF_019279795.1. Lineage (NCBI taxonomy): Eukaryota > Metazoa > Chordata > Ceratodontiformes > Protopteridae > Protopterus > Protopterus annectens. Next base: position 700,663,430 of record NC_056728.1, on the reverse strand, counting down.
TTAAGTAGATACAGAGAAACACTAGCACTGAAACTCTGCTGGCTGTTGTTTTGGCAACAACTAGAAAAGCTTTTCCATTTACTGACATACAAGTTCATAAGTTATGGGGAAGTATTCTGGCCTAATGGCCTTCAAGGAACACTGTCAGTAATAGCTGGATCATATACACATTTAGCAGTCCATTTATCTAGAGGTGTCAAAGTGTTTTTTTATCACTTCTAGCACATCTAATTGTTTTCACAATTGTGCTGTATAACAACATAACATATATTATTTCCAAGTAGCAGGTTTTCTTGCCTCATTTAATACCTGCTGCACATCTTCAGAAAACAGGTGCCTAAGAGGTATTAAGATTTTATCACCCAGGCAGTTATTTGAAGTTGTTTGGGTTTGGGATGTATCAAACACCCCTTATCTTGTATGAGTGAGTCTAGTCTTTGAGGAAGCTTGTGATAATTGCCCCTGACCATTTCCAAAAGAATGGAGAACCATTGCTGCCAGGCTGAGAAGGGAGTCACCACAGTGATTTTTGGATAGGCCTTCTGAATATTCTGAATCACTCTGGATATTACTGGAAAGGCTTGAAAAGCATACAGGAACACTCCTTTTCAAGGAAAAGAAAACCCATGTCTTGCAAGCCAACTTGCATGGAGCTCTGGGGCACAATTTTGGCAAATGATTGCTCAGCTTGCCTGCCACACAGTTTTGCTCTTATAGTATGTAAGATACCTATAGACTGAGTTTGTACTGAAACACTACATCCCAGGCTACCATGGCTAGTCTGCAGAGGTAAGATGTGGATCCCCCTTGTTTGTTTATGTACCACATTACTATGGTGTTGTCTGAAAATGCTTGAAGATGTCCTAGGGACCAAAGATTGGTTGAGAGAATTGAGGGCATTTATAAGAGGTAACATTTATTTTATATTCATGTGTTTTGGTATGTCTGTTTTGTTACACAGATCCATCACTTTTATCTCCATAGACATTGCTAACCAAGAAAGGTCTGAGGCAGCAACTATTTTGACTGAATAAGATAAAGCAGGAAGAGAGATTGGGAGACCTGGATTCTGAGAAATTTGGCATCTGCACCACAAAAATCTATGTTTTCACAAATCCTCAAACTGGAATTTGAAATGTCAGCAGATGTTTATGCTGATACCAAGAGATTTCAGGTACCACTGGATTTTTGGCTATTGGAATCTTGCAAGAATTATCATGAGTATCATAGAGACCGTGAGACCCGGAATCCTGAGGAGTTCCCTTGCTGAGAAAATAGTCTGAGTGGACAAACTCAGGAATAGATCTAAATACATAACTATTTTTCCCTGTAGTAAAAAAATGTCTTTGAACTGAGGAGAGATCCCAAGAAAACAATTCTTTGAGAAGGAGTCAGACACTAGCCATTTGTATTTTAAACCCTCCTGGGTTTTAGTCTTGCAGTTTCATTCACAATTGTGGCAGAACTATAGACTACTGCCAGATTTGAGTCTTATTTAACCATTTATTATTGCATTTTCCCCTAAACTGTGTTACTGATACATTTCTGCATAGCTTGGTGCCTTAAACTTCAGTATAAATCAATAGAGAGTATTGTTTTTTGTGTTTCAGTGCTTACTGAGACATTAAACTAAAGTTCCTGAAAGAGCTCCAATAGTGGCTTTATTAGACTGGATCCCTCTCTAGCTAGCCTGCTTCTTCCTTGATTTCCTTCCAAACCCTCCCACCCCAAAGGGATTTATTTAAATCTTGACTTTATTTGACTGGATCCCTCTGTAACTAGCCTGCTTCTTCCTTGAATTTTGAATTTTTCTCCACTCTCTCATATTTCTCCTGTTATGAGTTTCTAAGGCTGTGCATCTGGCCTCCACTCCTTATAGTAATCTGATTTCTACTGTTCCTTCCTCCCGTTTCATTGCTATTTCCTGATGAATTAGCTACTTACGTTTCTTCACACCCATTCTTTTCCATAGATTCATCCCAGAAAGCAAATTTTCCCCATAAAATGGTCCATAAAACTGTACTTGTAAAGCAGTAAATATAGAGCAAATACCCTGCTTGCTGACATGCACAGAGCAGCCATTTGGGCGTCAAGTGGCAATACCTATATATTTAGTAGAATTCACTACTGTGTAAACATTAAGTTAGTAGAAAGTATGTTTATTATAATCTGCCTTAATAAAGCACCATTATTAGTCTGCACCAACAAAGCACCCTTAACAACCATCTAAGCCCACTACGTCAACCCCAGTAGCTCACCTAACAAAGGATTGGAAAGCATGCTTATGCAATTTCCTAACTTCTGAGTAGCCAGCTTGGTGGATATGGGCATCTTGAAACAATACAGAAATTGTCTCACGTTTACCAACAACCAGTTAATACTTAAAGCGACAGACACAGCATATAAGAGGTGTTCTTACATAATGGCAGTGGAGGCTAAACTCTCACATATAAGCACACATGATGTTGTCAAAACCATGTACACAACACCCACCACACATAGCACACATATAGACAATTTATGCTGGGGTACTTAAAAACAGTCTTCCTAAAGAACAAATACTTCCTTAAGTGTCCACTGTCAAAACTACGCCTCAGCAAGCCTGAAGGCACTCAGAAAAAATAGCACCTAACACCACACATACAGTCAACCTCAACAAGGCACCAACACTAAGCCCCTAAGGCATGCAAACACACTTCCCAGGACTCCGTGTCATACAGAACTCCATTGTAAAACATACTGATGCCCCTCTAACCAGGCTGAATAAGGAGAAGATAATGGTTAGTTGTGTATCTGAATCCAGGATCCGCCAAATCATTCATGCACTCAAGTCATTATACCACTGGCACCAGTATGATTTTATCATAATCCATTTAAAACAAACATCCATGGACTCCAGTCACCAACAAGGACTCACTTTATTCCACAGATTAAGCGCTTTTGTCCAAAAGTATCAGGACTTCTTCAGAATAAAATTTACAAAGAAACCCCATCCTTAAATATAAAAACCCTCCCATTTTTATAAAAAAAAATGTGACCAACAAATTAAAGACCACATTAAAACAATTATTTGAATTTTAAAACACAATCTATAGTGTTTACACCACCTTAAAACCAGCCAGGGACACGTTTTCTTCTCATTCAGGGTATAACTTGATTCTATCACCTCAGCCAAAAAAGATTAACCAGTCTATTACATGAACATAACTTTTCATTTAAGGCCACTACTAATAGATATTATATCATTTAGTCCTGGAAATACTGTGGCTTGAACTTGTAATTGCCATTTCATTTGCTTGTATTCCAGGACTAAGTCAGAGGGTCAACTTCTGGGTCCCACTTCGATATGATCAATGGCAATAAATTTGAAATAATGTGTTGTATATTCCTTCATGTGTTTAAATAATGCATTTTTTCATCACCTTTTTAATGCAATATTGATTAATCCTTTTTCTCAAGGTCCTGATGGTCTTGCCTGTGTAAAATCCTTCACACACCTGACAATTTGAGATATAAACAATCCCCTTACTTCCACAGTTGTATTTAGAAGTGAGTTTGATGTTTCCGAACTTACTTGAACTTACTCTAGTCCCTTCCATCACAAATGTGCACTGACCACAATGTCCACATTTTGACATCACACTTTCACCTCTAATTTTAGGTCTTTCAGTAAGTGTTTTGATACAAGTGTCCTTTTTATATACAATTGTGGGTTTATTTCCCACCCGGTCATTGTTTCCTTGTTCCAGGTCAAAAATATTCCAATTCTTTTTAATAATTTCTTTTATCTGATCAAAGTGCAAATTGTATTGTAAAATCGTGGCCCTACTAAAATGAGTAGGTTTTGCTGCTGTTTGAGAGATTGGTTCTTTTCTAGTTCTTCTTAACAAGGGCCTATATATCCCTCCCTTTCTTTTGACGACTACTTCTTTTTCAATGTTACCCACAAAAACCTGGTGGTAGCCCTTCACCAACAACATTTCTTTTAGGTCATTACATTCATCCTGGCGATATCCCAAATTAAACAGGATATACAAGCAAAGGAAAAAAAATACTATGGTAAAAATTCTCATAAAGATAAAAACTCTCTCACCAAACTGAATAAGTCCTAAGAGGGCTAATAAGGTCAACACAGCCAATTTTTAAAATACATTCTGTGTAATATTTTGTATGATTGTTATTCTCCTTAAGGACCTGCATCCAAAATCCCACTATCCCCTAATTCCCTCTTGCTGCATCATCACCCTTTCCACTTTGAATTACAGCTTTCAACTTGTGTAATACATACGAGTCTTAACTGTGTAGTGCTGAAGTATCCCTTCAAATCATGCAGTCCTAAACCACCTTGTTCTACTGGAAGGATTAACTTATCCCATTTGACCACTGCCCTCTTCCCCTCCCAGATAAATTCCTTCAAATCTTTAATAATTATCATCTACAACTTCTCCTCTGAATGATGAAAACATGCCTGATCTGTATATAACACTAAAGGGATTTAAAACATTTTCACTGCTTGTATCCTGCTATCCATATACATTTTATTTATTTATTTATTTCCAGTTTGATAACCGGGGAGGTCCACTGGGCCCAGAGGGCCCATTTTCAGTGGAGGCCCAGGGAGAAAAGCTCCGTATTACATACAATTAAAACAAGCATACATTTATGCAATTATACATACAATTATAAATGTTTTAGAAAACAAATGTAAAATTATATATGGAGTTGTATCAAAATGAAAAGGTGCACAAAGAAAGGAAGAAAAAGGGGAACAAAAGTAACAGAGAGAAGGGATAGAGAGCTATGTACAATATTTACTTCTAACCATTCTTTAGATTCAGAACAAGGCAGTTGTAGGGAAAAGAAACAGCATGTGCATGAGGGAGTACATGTATAAGTGACATTAGGAGGGGTTAGGTAGGAAGAATGAAATTACATTTCCAATTTTGGGAGAGGTGGGAGTGGAGCTGGGAATTTGAAGATTTCGAAGCTTGTAGTGATTCTTAGCAGGGGTGGGAGGGAGTTCCATTTTTTGGCTAATGAATAGGATAGGAGAAACTAGCCAGGGGACGTTTTGGTTTATATACAGAAAGTAGATTTTGTTGGGCAGATCTAAGGGGTCTGTGTGGAGTGTAGAATGGTAAGATATCAGTAAGAGCAGGGCATGCAGTAGGTTTAAAGATTATTTTGTGGGCTGTAGTAAGTTGAAGGTAGACAAGGTGGTTAGGAAGCTCTAGCCACTTTAGCATGTGGAGAGAGGTGCAATGATGGGAGGAATGTTTAGATTTAGTAGCAAATTTATCAATTTTGTTGTAGCACATTTCTAGCTTTGAGGAGGTGGTAATAGATAGATTGGTTAAAAAGTGGAGCACCGTAAAGTAGTGATGGAAGAAGACAGGTAGAAGCTAGAGTTTGCCTTGTAGATGGAGAGTGAAAGTGAGTGTTTCTATATAACATACCTAGCTTCTGATGGGTTTTTTTGATATTAAGTTGGACATGTGTATCGAATTTCAGGTGTTCATCAATAGTGACCCCAAGAAGTTTAGCAAAGGGACAACTTCTATAGAGGAGTTGGCATGGCTGATGATATTGAAGGATTGCTTGTCAAGTGTGACAGTTTTTGAGGGAGAGAAAAGAAGGATTTTGGATTTATTGGCATTAAGTGAGAGATGGTTTTTAAACGTCCAGTGCTCGGTAGTTGTAAAGGCCAACTGGGTTTTTGCCTGGAGCTCAGTGAGACTAGGAGCATAGCAGACTAAAGTGGAGTCATCTGCATATTACACTATTTTAGTGTTAGGAATGGCAGTGTGAAAATCATTGACAAATATATTAAAGAGCATTGGTCCTAGTATGGACACCTGGGGAACCCCAGTAGGGGTAGGAAGGAAGGTAGAGGTACCAGTTTGCCATTTCACAGCCTGGGATCTCTTAGAGAGATAACTGTGGAAACAGGTAAGGCAGTTTTGAGAGCGATTAAGAGAGAGAGAGACCTAAAGGACAGACACAGCAGGATGGTGAGAAAAACAATCAGTAAAGTCAAGAGTAAGTATAGAAGAAGGTAAGCAGGGTGGTAGAGGAAGAATTGTGTAGATGTTAGTAAAGAAAATAGAGAGGCTGTAGGATGAATACGGACTGGGATATGAGTGAAGAAGAAGTGGAGAGTGACAGACTAAGAGTTATAATTCTATAGGTGGAAAGTAGTGAGAGAAAGTGTTAGAGACAGGTAAAGACTGCCATCTAGTGGTCAAAACCTGCTATAGCACAGAGTGGTGACCACAGGAGAAGGCTGGAGGTAATAAGAAAATCAAAAAGGCTTGAAGAAAAAAATTGCTACAAAAAGACTAGGATAACGTGGGTAGGGGGGTTCAGAGTAGAAGAAAGCAAAATAGAGTAGAAGAAAGCAAAATAGAGGGGGGTATGGCTACTGGCTATTCTGGTAGGTTTACACTACAGACCTAGCAAGTTATTCAACAAAATCATATGCATGTTGAGAGAGGTAGAACCTCGGTTGACATACTTTCTTTAGTTATCTTGGAGTACAGTTCAAGGACTACTTTGGTTTCCCAGGATGTAGTAGGAAAAAAGTACAGTTTTGTACCTACCATAAATGTAGATGTTCGAGTGCTGATACAGCTGCAGTCATAACAGATGTCAGGTGCCTCCAGAAGGAAGGCAATATATGTATATATATATATATATATATATATATATATATATATATATATATATATATATATATATATATATAATCATGCAATGCAATATAATCAAAAATCAGTAGTTGCAAGCAAATACACCATAGAAGGATAAGTATCAGCACTCGAACATCTACATTTATGGTAGGTACAAAACTGTACTATGTTCATTGGTAGGCACTAGGTGGAACTGGGAGGAGCCAGAATGCCCTGCAACACATCAGTGGCAAAGCCTGCTCTAGTTTTGGAGTATAAAGGTAGGTGGTGGTGTTTAGTGAAGACAGAACTGGCCAAGTGGCTGCCCAAAATATCTTAGGGACTCCTCCTCTGAGGCTGCAGAGGTAGCTGTGGCCCTTGTGGAGTGGGATCTGATGCCTACAGGTACAGATTTACCATGAAAGGAGTAACAAAACCGTATGCAGTGGCCTATCCATTTTGAAATTGTCTGTTTTGAGCTCCTACAGCATAGGACACAAAGAGTTGTTCTGATTTCCTGAAAGGCTTTGTTCTGTCCATAGTCTAAGGAATGTAGCAGCGCCTGATTTAAAGCTACCCTGGATACTACCTCAGGCATAAATGACGGGTTGGTTAAACCCTGTCCTGATGGAAGATGAGAAAGGGCTGCACAGCCATGAGGGTTGTAGTTTGAGACCCTGAGCTGAGGTAATAGCCAGAAGAGGAAAAGCTTTTTCCAGGACAAATATGCAAAAATCTGTGAGGCAGCTGGTTCAAAGGGAGGCAATGTTAATTTTTAGAATGTAATTAAGATCCCAGGCTGGTATTGGTTGTAGGTCTTATATTCTTAGCCCCTCTCCAGAGAACTGTCTTGGGTGAAAAGTAAGGGTGGATCAGTGTTGTATGCAGAGAAATGGCTGAGGCATGGATTTTTTGATGGAAAATGAAAGTCCACTGTTCAACAGCTCAGCTAGATACTGTAATATCTGACTAGTAGATGGCCTTCTGGCCTCCAAAATGACATCCTGCACCTCCTTGAAGAGTAGGGCCTGTTATTAGGGATTTTTTTCCATGCAGCCAGATTGGTGTTTTCAGCTGACTGTGAAAAGTTTTTGTAGCTGTGCTGAGTCAGGAGAAGAGGCATTAGAGGTAGGTTCCAGGGAGGAGAATGTGTTAGGCTCCTCAGGAGTGGGTACCAGTGTTGTTTTGGCCAGTCTGGAGCAATCAGTATCATCTTTGGTCTGTCTGCTTTTGCTTTCAAGAGCACCTTGGGCAGTAGAGGCAAAGGTGGGAAGGCATAAACTGTCCGTGCTGCCCAACTGAAAGAAGGCCTTTGGATGAAATGTTCTTGAGCAGAATTTTGTCAATTGATGATTCTTGTGGGAGGCAAAGAGATCTATGTCTGGCCTTCCCCACGCTTGGATTATCTTTGTAAACACTTGAGGATGCACCTTCCATTCATGCGGGTCTGTCATATTTCTGCTTAGATTGTCTGCCAGCGTGTTTTCCAAACCTGGCAGGTACTGTGCTTGAAGCTCAGTTTGCCATTCCAGAGCCATGTTCCAAAGTGACATGGCCAGCCTGCACAGGGGGTATGAATGTGTTCCTCCTTGTTTGTTTATGTATGTACCACATTACTGTGGTGTTGTCTGTTCTTATCAATAATTGCCCTGGATGCAGGAGGTCCTTGAAAGCTGTAATTGCATTTATCACTGCTAGCATTTCCTTTTGATTGATGTGAAGGTGCTTTTCCTTTTGTGACCATTTGCCCTGAATGCACCTGTCTGTCATGTGTGGCCCCCAGGCATAGTCTGAGGTGTCTGTTGTGATGACTTGATTTGCTTGAGGCTTGCAGAATGGTAGACCTGTGTTTGTTTGGCATGCTTGGGCCCACCATAGAAATTCTTTTTGCAAACATGGAATTAGTGGTATTATTGTTTCCAAAATGTGGCTGTGTTGAGACCATAGGTTTTTTAGGTACTACTGAAGTTTCCTCATATGCAACTTTGCACATGGGATTAGAAGAATGCAAGATGCCATGAAGCCCAGAGCCTGCAGGATTTTCCTTGCAGTTAGCCTGGTACAATTTGCTAGCATCTTGAAGTACTGAGTTAGTTGCCCCTGTTTTGTGTTTGTGTCCAAGTTGGCATCCAGGAAAATTATTTTCTGAGATGGTGTTAGCCTGGATTTCTCTTTGTTGACTGTGTATCCCAGAGAATTCAATAAACATGTTACATAAGCCAGATGTTCCAGAAGTATGTGATCAGGCAATCATCCAAATAAGGGTAAATTTGTATCCCTTGAAGTCTGCAGTAGGCAATTACTGATGCCAGGCATTTGTGAATAAGTAGATAAGCCAAAGGGCAATGCAGAGAATTGATAGTGGATTGAACCTGCAAGAAATCTGAGGTATCTTCTGCAGCTTTGTCTGATTGGGACATGCAGGTATGCCTCCTTGAGGTCCAATGTTACCAGCCAAGACTCCTTGCCCAGCATGGGAAGAAGCTGCTGTAAGGTGAGCATCTTGAATTTGTAGAAATGTGTTTAGGATGGATAAGTCCAAATGGGTCTCCAATCAGTTCCCTTCCTTGGTACCAGGAATAGTCTGGAATAAAAACCGTGACCTTGTTCGTGAGTAGGTACCTCTTGAATAGCTTTCATGTCCATGAGCTTTGAAATTTGTATTTGAGCCTCTGCCCTTTGATTGTGTGGCAGTTTCGGGCATGCCTCTCATTTGTGGAAGAGTGTGAAAATGAAATCTGTAGCCTCTGTTTGTAATGTCCAGGATCCATTTGTCTTTTGTGACAATATGCCAATTTTTTGAAAATAATGCCAGCTTTCCTCCCAAGTGCTGCCACCTGAGCCTTGCTTGGCATGCAAAGGGAAAGTCATTGGGTTTGTTTCCTGTATTGTTGTGCACTGTCTTCGCCACCTCTTGGTGCTGGAGATTGCCATTGTCTGCCTCTATATGATCCTTGAGATTGTCCTCTGCCTTGCCTGTATCTACCTCTTTGGGGCTTGTCCGTGGCTGGAAAGGACCAGTTTTTTGAAGGCCAATTTCTGCTAAAATGTGGTGGTTGTACCTGTAGAAAAGCTTTGACAGTTTGCATAGATTTAACTTTTTCTTCCATTTTCCGTAGTATCTCCTCAGCATTAGTACCAAATAATACATCCTTTTGTAAAGGAGCATCTAGTAGTTTAGCTTTAACATGATCAGGCAAGGTTTGTTCCCTAAGCCAGGCATGTCTACGAATGACTGATCCTGTAACAGCAGCTCTACTTGAGGCCTCTAGAGCATCATAGCCACATTGTAAGGTGTGTTTACCCACTTGTTCTGCACTATGCATCATATCCTGCAACTCCTTCAAATCTGGTTGTTCAGGTTGTGCCATTTTATTCCTTAATTGTGATAACAGAAACTGATGATATTTAAGCATATGGAACTGACAATTTAAGGCCCTCATGGCTAGGGTGGCTGAGGTATATACCTTTTTTCCCACCTTTCTAAGGATCTAGACTCTCTAGCAGTAGAGGCCTTCATTCCCCTTGAGAAATGGTTTCAGGGTCAGCATTATGGCTTTTGTAAAGAAATTGGTGTGAGTTAGGAACTCTGTAGTACCTATCAGGCTTGACTGGGGCAGGAGGCAGGAACTGGATTAAGACAAGCCTCGAGTAAACATCATCAAGTATGTCCAAGACAGGAGGTACCGCCAGAGGTCAGTGCTGAGGTAGCAAAATCTGAAAAGTCTTGGCCTTCACAATGGAAGTGTTCCCTCAAGGTATGCAAGGTTTCCGAAAGAAAATCCTCTGGGGGATACAGAAGGAATGGACTGCTCTGTGTTCCTCTTCATCAGAATGTTCTGTAATAATGGAGCCCTGGTCAGAAGAGGGAGAATCTTCCTCCACTCTGGGTCTCTTGTCTTGGGAACCCCTGATAAGAGTAATTAAATCCTCAGCCATTTTGAGCATCTGCTTTTTAGGCATGGGGCCTGGAGATGGGCCCTGTGCAACAGGCCTCTTGGGATGCATGGCTGATTTAGACTTAGTAAAGGCCTTTATGGAAAAGGAAGAAGGTCTGAAGACACCATGGGTGGAAGTGGACCTGTCCACATTAAGAGGCTCAACACTCACAGTGGCTAGCTGTAGTCAGGGTATGGGCCGAGGAACACAGAAGACACCGCCAGAGAAGTGTCGTCGGTAGTCAGGGGCTGTGTGGGCGCCTCACTGAGAACCAGACCACGTGTAGCCGGTTTTGGCATGGTGTCGGTGGAGACTTTTGGACAAAACAGTAGTCAGAGTCTCCGACGACATTTTATAATTAAAAGCTTTACCAAAAAGTGGATTGAAAGTATGGTCTGGGCCTAAACAAGGTATACAGAGGAATGGAAATCCTTATGCGGTATTTGCTTTCCACAAGAAATACAATTGTTAACTTTGTCTGACATCGGTCTGAGGCAAGAAAAGTTTCAACGGGTACTTAGCTTTAAAGAAGACTTCCAAATTTTCGTAATTTCAGGAGCGACTGAAGAAAATGGCGTCGGCTGTGTCTTTTATACCCTGTCGCACTGACCTAGACTTTGGAATTGACGGCAGGAGAACCCATCTGTTATGACTGCAGCTGTAAGCACGATGAACATCAGGGTATGGTAGTTGAATGTTGTTGGTCTTGAATGTCCAGTGGGGCACAACCAGTAGCAGAAAAGATTAGGTAAAAGTAGTGAGAGAAGCTGGGGAAAACAAAATAAAGGGAGAGGATTGTAATAAAGAACGCACAGTAAATAACTGGAAAAGATGTAGGCTAGTCAACAAATTAAGAGCAATGCTGGTTCAAAACATGAGATATCAACAACAGGTGAAATGTCTTCTTGAACTAGGCACAGCAATATGAACATTTACTACAACAATTAAACAATACAGATTAATATAAAACATTGCAGCCACAGTGACATGAACAGTTTCTTTAGTTAATAAGGTAGCTTAGTTTATAAACCTTGCGGTTAGGGAGTAGGTATTTATAAAATAAAAATAAAGCAGTTGCAGTAAAATCATTGTAGCTAGTTATCAGCATTAGGTAGAATGCCTTAAAGGAGGATAGGCACAAAAACATTTACGCATTTCCCTTTCCAATGCAGAACACTGCTTGTAACTAGGGTTACAAAATGTTAATATGCTATTCGTGTTAGAGTGAAACCAAGTAATGTGAACATTAATATAATACAGAGGAACACATAGGCAGGTCTAAGACATAAGCCTTATTATCAGGCAAACACAGGATTAGGTGTATAGCTTTGCCTACGTGTAGCATTTAGCATTTTAGCTAAAAAGCCAAAAGTTCAGTCGCACCAGGGACAAAGCCGAGGGTAGACAGGGCAAACTCTTAGCATGCTATGTCAATGGATCCAAAAGAGGAAAAACACGTCAGACATAGTATTACAGTTCCCTTGTGTTTGGGTCAGGAGATAAATTTGCTTCTTAGTAAGGAATATATGCTGCGCAAGAGTTTGAATCACCTAATTGCATTATGAACCAGTTTCAATCCTCAGGGTGGATAGTTTAGTAGGCTAACACTTATATGTGTTTAGCAGGATAGAGCCAGAGCCAATTACAGTACAGAAAGCACTTTTACAGGATAAAGTGTGCAGAGGAGCACAAGGTGTTCCTTGTTGACTTTGGACAAACAATTCGAACAAGATACCTATGCTAGGGTAGCAATAGCAAAGCAGAGCAATGCTGTTGGGCTAATAGAAGGTTATTGTTGCAGGAAGAGCTTGCAATGCCAACACCAAGTATTTGGAAGCGCAGTTAAGAATCCAAGTATTTAAATGGTTCTTTTCAGACGCGCGAAATGCAACATAGAGGGCATGTAAAACAAAAGTAATCAAAGCGATAGACTTTAAGTAATAGCAATCACAAAGCTGTTCTACAGATCACAACAGTAACACAAGACATAAATGATAAAGGGCATATAAAACAGAAATAAGCAAAGCTATAAACAGAGTTGGAGCAATCACAAATCTGTGCTACAGAACACAACAATAACGCATGGCAAAAAACATAGGTAATACAGAGACAAAGCAAATATCATTTGTAAAATGAAAGCACACTTACAATGTAAATAGAAGATAAAAGCCAGGGATGCTCAGCAGCCACATGCTAGTAGTGAATCTAAAGATGGCGCCACCAAAAACTGGTTCCTTATGATAGGTTTGGGGTGGATGTAGTAGGATAGGAGGGAGGAGTTAGTGGACAAAGCAGAAGTTGAGCATGGAATAATTAGAGGTTTAGAGCAGATTCCAAGGATGTATTAGGCAGGAAACGAGTAGGCAGTGGGGGAGATGGAGAGAGAAAGTAAAGAAAAGGAGGGGACAATGCAGACTAAGATGAAGAGGAGAGTAAGTAAAGAAAAAGAGGGGGCAGTGCAGACAAGTGGGGTTAAGACCCAAAGGACATGAGTAGGGCTCAGACCTAAAGGACAGACACAGCAGGATGATGAGAAAAAGAATCAGTAAAGTCGAGTAGTAAGTATAGAGGAAGGTAAGCAGGGTGGTAGAGGACAAGTTGTATAGATCTTAGTAAAGAAAATAGAGAATACGGACTGGGATATGAGGGAAGAAGAAGTGGAGAGTGACAGACTAAGGGTTATAATTCTATAGGTGGAAAATAGTGGGAGAAAGTGTTAGAGACAGGTAAAGACTGCCATCTAGTGGTCAAGAACTGACATAGCACAGAGTGGTGACCACAGGAGAAGGCTGGAGGTAATAAGAAAATCAGAAAGGCTTGAAGAAAAAAATTGCTACAAAAAGACTAGGATAACGTGGGTAGGGGAGTTCAGAGTAGAAGAAAGCAAAATAGAGTAGAAGAAAGCAAACTAGAGGGGGGTATGGCTGCTGGCTATTCTGGTAGGTTTACACTACAGACCTAGCAAGTTATTCAACAAAATCATATGCATGTTGAGAGAGGTAGAACCTCGGTTGACATACTTTCTTTAGTTATCTTGGAGTACAGTTCAAGGACTACTTTGGTTTCCCAGGATGGAGTAGGACAAACAGGGTATGGTAGTTGAATGTTGTTGGTCTTGAATGTCCAGTGGGGCACAACCAGTAGCAGAAAAGATTAGGTAAAAGTAGTGAGAGAAGCTGGGGAAAACAAAATAAAGGGAGAGGATTGTAATAAAGAACGCACAGTAAATAACTGGAAAAGATGTAGGCTAGTCAACAAATTAAGAGCAATGCTGGTTCAAAACATGAGATAACAACAGGTGAAATGTCTTCTTGAACTAGGCACAGCGATATGAACATTTACTACAACAATTAAACAATACAGATTAATATAAAACATTGCAGCCACAGTGACATGAACAGTTTCTTTAGTTAATAAGGTAACTTAGTTTAAAAACATTGCAGTTAGAGAGTAGGTATTTATAAAATAAAAATAAAGCAGTTGCAGTAAAATCATTGTAGCTAGTTATCAGCATTAGGTAGAATGCCTTAAAGGAGGATAGGCACAAAAACATTTACGCATTTCCCTTTCCAATGCGGATGACAGAGTTGTAACTAGGGTTACAAAATGTTAATATGCTATTTGTGTTAGAGTGAAACCAAGTAATGTGAACATTAATATAATACAGAGGAACACATAGGCAGGTCTAAGACATAAGCCTTATTATCAGGCAAACACAGGATTAGGTGTATAGCTTTGCCTGCGTGTAGCATTTTAGCTAAAAAGCCAAAAGTTCAGTCGCACCAGGGACAAAGCCGAGAGTAGACAGGGCAAACTCTTAACATGCTATGTCAATGGATCCAGAGGAAAAACACGTCAGACATAGTATTACAGTTCCCTTGTGTTTGGGTCAGGAGATAAATTTGCTTCTTAGTAAGGAATATATGCTGAGCAAGAGTTCGAATCACCTAATTGCATTATGAGCGAGTTTCAATCCTCAGGGTGGATAATTGAGTAGGCTAACATGTATATGTGTTTAGCAGGATGGAGCCAGAGCCAATAACAGTACAGAAAGCACTTTTACAGGATAAAGCGTGCAGAGGAGCAGAAGGTGTTCCTCGTTGACTTGGGACAAACAATTCTAACAAGATACTTGTGCCAGGGTAGCAATAGCAAAGCAGAGCAATGCTGTTGGGCTAATAGAAGGTTATTGTTGCAGGAAGCGGATGCGATGCCAACACCAAGTATTTGGAAGCACAGTTAAGAATCCAAGTATTTAAATGGGTTTTTTCAGGTGCGCGAAATGCGACATAGAGGGCATGTAAAACAAAAGTAATCAATGCAATAGACTTTAAGTAAAAGCAATCACAAAGCTGTGCTACAGATCACAACGGTAACGCAAGACATAAATGATAAAGGGCATATTTAAATCAGAAATAAGCAAAGCTATAAACAGAGTGGGAGCAATCACAAATCTGTGCTGTGGAACACAACAATAATGCATGGCAAAAACATAGGTAATACAGAGAGAAAGCAAATATCATTTGTAAAATGAAAGCACACTTACAATGTAAATAGAAGATAAAAGCCAGGGACGCTCAGCAGCCACATGCTAGTAGCGAATCTAAAGATGGCGCCACCAGAAACTGGTTCCTTATGATAGGTTTGGGACGGATGTAGTAGGGTAGGGGGGAGGAGTTAGTGGAGAAAGCAGAAGTTGAGCATGGAATCATTAGAGCTTTAGAGCAGGTTCCAAGGATGTATTAGGCAGGAAACGAGTAGGCAGTGGGGGAGATGGAAGAAATAGAGGTTTAGAGCAGATTCCACGGTTGTATTAGGCAGGAAACGAGTAGACAGTGGGGGAGATGGAGAGAGAAAGTAAAGAAAAGGAGGGGACAATGCAGACTAAGACAAAGAGGAGAGTAAGTAAAGAAAAACAGGGGACAATGCAGACAAGTGGGGCTAAGACCCAAAGGACATGAGTAGGGCTCAGACCTAAAGGACAAACACAGCAGGATGGTGAGAAAAACAATCAGTAAAGTCGAGAGTAAGTATAGAGGAAGGTAAGCGGGGTGGTAGATTAAGAGTTGTGTAGATGTTAGTAAAGAAAATAGTGAGGCTGTAGGATGAATACGGACTGGGATATGAGTGAAGAAGTGGAGAGTGACAGACTAAGGGTTATAATTCTATAGGTGGAAAATAGTGAGAGAAAGTTTTAGAGACAGGTAAAGACTGCCATCTAGTGGTGAAGAACTGATATAGCACAGAGTGGTGACCACAGGAGAAGGCTGGAGGTAATAAGAAAATCAGAAAGGCTTGAAGAAAAAAATTGCTACAAAAAGACTAGGAAAACGTGGGTAGGGGGGTTCAGAGTACAAGAAAGCAAAATAGAGTAGAAGAAAGCAAAATAGAAGGGGGTATGGCTGCTGGCTTTTCTGGTAGGTTTACACTACAGACCTAGCAAGTTATTCAACAAAATCATATGCATGTTGAGAGAGGTAGAACCTCGGTTGACATACTTTCTTTAGTTATCTTGGAGTAAAGTTCAAGGACTACTTTGGTTTCCTCATCCCTTTCCACTTTGAGTGGACATAAACAGCAGCTTCCCGTTTCTCAGTTTTTGCATTCCTTTTTGTTTAGTCTCTTCCCATATATCCTTCATACCTCTTTAACCATACAAGGTGGTTGTTTGGAATTACCTGATCTGAAGGGATATTTTAGAGCTACACAGTTAAGACTCTGTTAAATAAAATTAAGAATTTAATACACAGGAGGTTTAGATTTAAAAGTTTAGTAGTGTACACCAGGAGGCAAAAAACGTACAAGTACAGAATTTTGTCTGACATGAAACAGGAAGCACACAATTTTATATAGGTTTAACATTTAAGCTATGCCCACCTTACTGACGTGATATGTCACAGGGCATTTACATTACTTTAGCTAACAGTCTTTTATTTATAAAGCTGTTGATGCTGTATATTTAAATTTTTTTTCCTCTAGATACAATACGTCCTTGTTATCCAGCTGGTCAGACATAATGTCTTTTTGTAAAGTTGCTTTTTTAAGGTTTCATATCAGTTTGAATACAATAGCAGATTCAGTCTTTTAATAATCTTTTTTGTTTTCTGTTACACTTTCCTACCAGCTGCGTGCTTATCTCAATAACACATATACAAGGCTAAATCATTCTAACAGGAAAGAGCAGAAGATTTTATTATTTCACACATTTAATTTCCTGACCCAGCAGATAATTACTTGTGAAAAGCATAAACATTAAAACTTGCTAAGCTAGCATCTGCCAGGGTCGAAGGTCAGCTTTGCTTTAAGCCACACTGCAGTTTCAAAACTACTTACATTTACACATGAATTAATCCTTACTGTTATATGATTATTAGAATAAAATGCATTATATACTACTTTGCTTTTAAACTAGCATTTCTCATATATTCAAATGCACATTTTTTTAACATTCCCCCCCTTATTAATACTTTTTATTCTATTTTGAAGTATGCATAGTGTCATTTTATCTCCTAACCTTTTCCACTTAGGATTTTTAGCTAGGTGAGTCATTTAATCTATACTTTAGAAAAAATGTCATTTGAGATTAATTTTTCAATTTCAATATCTTGGTACAAAGTTTTAGTAACAGATACATCAATAAAATCTTTGATTAATCTTTTCATGCAGGGAATTCCACAGCAAACACATGCTCCTATTAGGAGTATACCCACACAAATGGCAATCAGAATATTCATTAGGATGGAACCCACCCCCAAATAGATTTTGGAAAAAGTCCGTCAGTGGGTTTGGGCCTGGTTTAGTCATGGCTGATACTTGCTGAATTACCTCTAGGTGATTATTAATTTCATGCCTATTATCTGGTATATACGCACAGCATTCTTCTTTGATAAGCGCGCACGTACCACCTCTCGCCGCTATGGTGAAGTCAAGAGCCATCCGATTTTGTAGCACAACAGTTCTCATTGTATTCAGTTTATCAGTCACCAGTTCTAGGGCAGAAAAAGTTGCATTACTCATTAATTCGAGAAGTTTTGACAACTTTCTCAGCTCCCAGATTGATTTGACTGCTCCATAGGCTGGGAATATTCCCCAAGATATAACACTGTCACTCAAGTCCATATGAGTCAATTTGCTTTTGTCTTTTACTGAATTGTGGTCTTTTCAGCCAGCTTTGATTTTTCCAACTGGATTCACAGGTTTTTCAACTGGACCTTCGGGTTTTCGGGCTGCTTCTTTCACGTTTCGTATCTTACCCAAAGGTAATTCTGCAGTATGTCTTATTGCCGGAACCAAGTAACCCAAAAAACAACTGCCGGACAAATTCTCCGGTAACCATTTATACGCCTTTTTCCCACAAATAAAATAACAGTTTTCTACTTTAGTACTAATAAGCATCAGCCCTGCATGAAACATTTTCTGATCTATAACTGACAATTGTTTAAACAAAACTGGATTCTTGCAAATGTCATTCATGGTTGTTTTTAATGAGTTTAAATATGAGTCATAATTAGTATTGCAAAAAGTATTGCCATTACTATTCTTAATGTAACATCGATAAGATATGGTTATATTACAATTGCAACCCAACAAGGCACGCACGTGGGACTGTTGGTGCTCGGTCCAAACCACGATAAATCATGCAAACAAAAAGGAGACCAGCACTCGATAGCAACAGATAAAAGTGTATTTATTAGGATTGTAATAACAACCTAATATTGGTGCACAAACCGGTTTCGGCTGTGAAAGCCTTTTTCAATGTGACTTAATAATCCAAAACAATTTCAAACCAGAATGCATCCTGTTACAAATTTTATACCCATTTGTTAAAGTGGTATTAACCATGTTCATTTAGTGGTCCATAACACTGACGACTGAATTGTCAAATTAGCTAAACATGGTGACTGTCAAAAACATGTATATATGTATATATATATATATATATATATATATATATATATATATATATATATATATATATTCCCACATATTATATATTTCTTTATGCAAATATTCAAAATATATTAAACAATTTTTTATATTGATGGACATACAAATTATAGTCCATGCTGTGGTGAAATCTATTTCTGTCAACTCAAAAATATTGCAAATACAACAAATTCAAACACACTGCCTAATAATAATTATAAGTAAAAGGTGTGTCCTTAATAATATGCCTATTTACCATTATTTTCCAAACGCATATTATTATAAATCATATATTTAAGAGTTGATTCTAACTAACTTGTGGACCAAAAATTATGTTTCTGTGAATGACAAATGCGTGGTTCTAAAAAATGCTCTTTAAATTGTTATTAAAAATCAACTTGGTGTTTGATGTGTCTGGAGTTATAATAATAGACTGCCTAAATATGTTGCTTGATATTGCTTTTAGGTACCTAGAGCTTATCCTTCGTGTACATGATATTCATTAAGTCCAGGTTTGAAAAGAGCCCCAAGTGTAGTAATCTATCTTTGTTCCATGTTATTGAGTTTAGTATGCCACCCCATCTTGAAGTTTCTATGTGATTGTATTCTATCAATAATTATGAACCGAAATGAAGCTGCGGTGTGTTGTTTAGTGTGTTTATATAGGGCATTGGTTATACGCCTATTTCTAATCGAACTAAGATGTTCACTAATTCTAATCCTGATTGGCCTGGAAGTCTGCCCTACATAAAAAGCTGAACAAGAGCATTGAGCCAAATATATAACCCAATCTGAGCTGCAGTTGCCAAAAGTTGTTATGTTGAAAATCTTGGATGTATTTTACTAGTAAATTGTTTAGTTTTCCAAATGTGTTGGCATAAACTGCAGTGTCCACATGGGTAACAACCAACAAGTGTGGCCCCAAACAATGTAGTTTGATGTTTCATACCCGGAACATACCTTTTGTAATGTGCAAAATTGGACTGGATTGTCCGTCCTCTACGATAAGAAAAGGAGCAGGTCTCAGGAAGAATATCGAAGAAATGAATTAGATTGTAATGTGCTCCAATGTCTATTAACAATTTGTCTGAACCATTTGGTGTTATTACCATACGTGGTGACTAGCCTGATTGGTTGTTTAACTGACTGAGACCCTGCATCAGATCTGTTGTATTTAAGCAGATCCTCTCGACTTTGTGTCAATTTGTGCAACTGTTTTATTTGATTTATGTTATATCCTCTGTCTACAAATCTCGTAGTTAGTTCAGCTGTTCTTATGGAATATTCTGTAGATGATGAACAAATCCTTTTAAGGCGCATATATTGTGATTTGGGAATGTTGGTAATAATGTGGCGGGGGTGAGAACTTGTTGCATGCAAAATTGTGTTGTACTGCGGAAACTTTCTGTGTATGGTTGTCGATAAAGTATGATCCGCTAACCTTTGAACTAGAACGTCCAAAAACACAATTTCTTTGTAACCAATATTGATTGTAAATTCTATATCAAATGGATTTTGATTGAGATATTCCACAAACTTGGTAAGAGCATCCTTACTGCCCCGCCACACCAACCAACAATCATCCAAAAACCTCCGCCATATATCCATGTATTCCAAATAGATGTTCCGCTGAGTGTCATATATGAAATGTAGTTCGAAATATCCCATAAAAAGATCGGCATATATGGGGAAAAACGCCCCCATGGCTGTGCCTTTAATCTGCCAATAAGGGATCCCTTCAAAATAAAAAATGCTTTTTTGTAACACAAACTCGGTTAGTTGGATAAGGAAATTGTTGAATCCTGTTGAATATAATTTTGATTCCTTTAACCAATATGTTACAGCCAAAATGCCAACTTTATGTGGGATGCTTGTATATAATGATGTTACATCTAAAGTGCACAAAAGCCAGTCTTCCTCCAGTTGCGAATGTAACTGATGAGATATTCAATACATTATTTATTGTGTTGTAATTTGTTTCAGAAGTTCCTGTAAACTGGTTGTGACCCGTTCTGTACCCATGCTTGTGCTTCCTGCCTGCTCTACGTTTCCTACTCCTAAAGGGAGGGACTGCTTTCTTTTAGCCACTGGGGATGCCTGGTTGGAGGAGACATCTCCTTCCGTAGTGGTTGAATAGTCATCATCCGTAGTGACCTGATTTCTATAATCTTGTTTTTTTTTTTTTTTTTTTTTTTTGGGATAGATCTGGGTCGCTTCTTACCCCTGGGAGGTCTATATGTGTTTTCATTAAATCTCACATTCTTGGTGGTAACAAAAGGTGTACCTTGTTCATAGTCCCCTAGGTTCCCGATTAAATTTGTGTAGTTTCCTTTTTTTAAGATCTGTTTCTATATTACCTAATTCCTTAGATAATTGTGTTAACTGATCTTGGTAATGGCTAGAGTCAGAAAAGATTTCCACTTCAGAAGAAGTTGTTTGTAATTCCTGAGTAAGGATCTCAATATTTCTTTCATAATACTTAATAAGACAATCTACAAATAACAATGATGCTTGATGTTGTGCCATAGCCCAATCTTGTCTTAATTCTTGATCAATGTTGGACACCAGAGGTTGTAACTTATGGAGACCTCTTGGTGTTATGTCCTTAATTTTGTATGCCTTGAGTGACTTCAGATGCCAAATATTAGTTCTAAAAGCTTTCATTTGTCTTTGTAACTTGATAAAAACCTGTATGCATTTGTCTTTAGAAATATCACTATTGTCATTCATGGGAGTATGGCCCATGTTTAGCCCAAAAACTTCTAAGTTGTCCTTATCTGCAGACAGGCCTTTTAGAATGTCATTTAAATTCATGTTTTGCATGGTAATATCCAATTTCCAGAACTAATACTGAGTCAATGTATTTTAAATGTACAAATTATAATCCAATAGGTAGTATTTATAAATATCTATGTTTATTGTACTTAAATCCGACCAGAATATTTGTACTTATTTTAGTTTTTGTTTGATGCAGTATTTGCCATGTGCATGTAGGTTTGGTAAAAACCAAACTAGAGTAAAATATATAGTTTTTGATGTCCTTACAATAAGTGGAATTTGGTCCTATTTTGCATAATCTATTTATTCCTGATGACCATCCACCGTAAGGATATGCACCAACAAATTTTATTATTTATTGTTATATTTCAAAAGTACCCTTACAATCAGTGGAACCACTCTAACTCCAAATTGTTGTCCAGACAACTGCTAAATAGAAGTGCCACCGTAAGGGTATTTGTTAGGCCTAATGTTGTGCCCAACTGGTACCCAAATGGGCCTTGGTGTGTCAAAATAATTGTATTTATAGTTAATTTCACTTAAACTCAATATTCTGGTCGGTTAAATAACAAAAACAACCATGTATTTATTTAATCAAAGTTGAATTGTTAAGCATGAACTTGGTGTCCACCCAACTTCCGTAAAAACCTTATATAATAGTTATAAGGTTTATTGTGAATATTGTTAAGTTAGTCCACTATAGACAATCTTAAATGCCCCCTGGGAACTATATATTTGGCATTTATGGCATACAAAATAGACCCTTATTGATTTAATTAAACCCAGATCAAGACACCTGATATTTTGCACCGAAGCCATTAGAATACAACAATGTGAGAAATATAAAGTTTTTCCATAACATTTGTTATTTCTCACTCATTTAGCCAATTTGTAACATAAATTATCAGGAAATATTAATTGTTAGCTGCCTATTATAAACATAACTAGGCAGGGAAATATTGAGGCCTAGTTGACTAGTCCCTCTCAAACCCCAACAAAAAAATAGCAAGGTTCTATATATACACAGATAATACCTCCTTGGACAAATGTTAATGAAACAAGTTACTTATATTAAGACTTAGTTGTGAGAGAGAGAGAGCAGCTTGTAATCCTGAATTATTATCATCCTTAAATATGTTGAATATTGTTACTCACAATTAGAAACTCTTATAGGATATGACCAACCCAGTATATATATATCTCGATTATAAGTTGTCTTAACCAAAATATGATTGTTATGTGGATAGTAACCCAACTGTAATATTCTACACTCAACACAGTCTTGGAGCCCAAACAAAACTAAACTTTAAATTGTGATACAGAAAATTGCACTTTCACATCGGATTGTATTTGGTGCTGTCCGTAACATAAATAATCCAAAGATAAATAGAAACTGTAACGCGCACCTTAATCACAAACTGCCAACTGCAATATATTAAATAATCAAACCCTACCGTCAAAATCGTGGTATTATTGTGACGTGACTAATCCCCTTATCATATACATAAGCTGTATTGCTGTCCTTACGTTATATCAGAACCATATAGTAAACATTATGAAATTATACAAGCTTTATTTACTCTCAGCTAAATAGACAGTGGTGTTATCGTCTTATATAAAATATAACTTCAAAACCAAAGCGGACACACAATATACCAAATAATCATGCCTAAACTTTTCATGTTACATTCCGCTCTTTCCTACATGTATTTCCAATCATGCCTTGTTGTTATTTATCATAAAGTTGAAACCATCATATATACTGAGGCCAAAATTAAGAGCTTAGTATAAGGCATATAGTATGGTTATAATGTTGTTAAGATTAAATGTTATATCCAGTGACTCAAAAAGTCATATGTCCATACTCGCTAATGTCTAGGTAATCCTGCCATCCAAGTAATGGTTGATAAACAGCAAATGAAAAAACGAAAAAACGTTTCCTCAATGTTCCAATATTTGGCTTTAGATTATTCCATCAATAATGAACTGCTTCCCCCAAACATCTAGTTGTTATTACTGATGAATCCGAGAGGAAAACCGAAATGTAGATATAAGGCAGATATCATTAAACCCCAAATGCTGACTTCAAATATTGCCAAAAGTAAACATTACACTCAGTCAAACAAGTCTAAAATGGCCGCTTGCTTCTGGTCGATGCCCTTGCAGACCTACAATGTTAATAAAGTCATAATACGAACCACTGATGGATGTAGTAGATTTTTTCTTTATGAATTCGCCAGTATAACGAAACCAACAATTATAATCCAATGGACCCACTGAGTATAAGTGAGTATAAGTGAACCAAGATGCCTGGAAAACGTAAAAAAGATGCACTCCTGCTGCCTGGCGTCCCCAGCGTGAAAGCAGCAATCCAACCCAACAAGGCACGCACGTGGGACTGTTGGTGCTCGGTCCAAACCATGATAAATCATGCAAACAAAAAGGAGATCAGCACTCGATAGCAACAGATAAAAGTGTATTTATTAGGATTGTAATAACAACCTAATATTGGTGCACAAACCGGTTTCGGCTGTGAAAGCCTTTTTCAATGTGACTTAATAATCCAAAACAATTTCAAACCAGAATGCATCCTGTTACAAATTTTATACCCATTTGTTAAAGTGGTATTAACCATATTCATTTAGTGGTCCATAACACTGACGACTGAATTGTCAAATTAGCTAAACATGGTGACTGTCAAAAACATGTATATATGTATATATATATATATATATATATATATATATATATATATATATATATATATATAGATTCCCCACATATTATATATTTGTTTATGCAAATATTCAAAATATATTAAACAATTTTTTATATTGATGGACATACAAATTATAGTCCATGCTGTGGTGAAATCTATTTCTGTCAACTCAAAAATATTGCAAATACAACAAATTCAAACACACTGCCTAATAATAATTATAAGTAAAAGGTGTGTCCTTAATAATATGCCTATTTACCATTATTTTCCAAACGCATATTATTATAAATCATATATTTAAGAGTTGATTCTAACTAACTTGTGGACCACAAATTATGTTTCTGTGAATGACAAATGCGTGGTTCTAAAAAATGCTCTTTAAATTGTTATTAAAAATCAACTTGGTGTCTGATGTGTCTGGAGTTATAATAATAGACTGCCTAAATATGTTGCTTGATATTGCTTTTAGGTACCTAGAGCAATGTATGTGTATTGAGCAAGGAATGTGTATTGAGGGATTTACATTTTTCTAAAAACATGGACATTTTTCGGAGTAATCTGAATCAACAAGAACGTGAGGCGTTAAGACAATTACAACAAAACAAAAACATTGTTATTACCAATGCGGATAAAGGTGGGGGCATTGTGGTCATGGACTATACCAAATATAAGGCAGAGGCCATGAAACAGCTATCTGAAACTCGATTCTACATTAGGATGATAGTGGATCCAACTTGCAATTTCAAATTAGAAATAGATTCATTCCTAGAGTTAGCTGTAGAAGAAGAAATCATCACTCCACAAGTGGCCAACCAACTCAAGGTTCCAGAACCAATGCCCCAACATCTTTACCTAATACCTAAGACACATAAAGATCTAAACAACCCTCCGGGGAGACCAATAGTGTCTGTTCATGGGTCTTTAACCGAGCCTTTATCTGCTTTCTTGACTGAGTATCTCAAACCATTATTGTCCTTGGTTAGATCCCGTATACAAGATACAACACAATTCCTGAATATTATTGAAGATTCGCAATTGGAGGAAGACTGGCTTTTGTGCACTTTAGATGTAACATCATTATATACAAGCATCCCACATAAAGCTGGCATTTTGGCTGTAACATATTGGTTAAAGGAATCAAAATTATATTCAACAGGATTCAACAATTTCCTTATCCAACTAACCGAGTTTGTGTTACAAAAAAACATTTTTTATTTTGAAGGGATCCCTTATTGGCAGATTAAAGGCACAGCCATGGGGGCGTCTTTTGCTCCCATATATGTCGATCTTTTTATGGGATATTTCGAACTACATTTCATATATGACACTCAGCGGAACATCTATTTGGAATACATGGATATATGGCGGAGGTTTTTGGATGATTGTTGGTTGGTGTGGCGGGGCAGTAAGGATGCTCTTACCAAGTTTGTGGAATATCTCAATCAAAATCCATTTGATATAGAATTTACGATCAATATTGGTTACAAAGAAATTATGTTTTTGGACGTTCTAGTTCAAAGGTTAGCGGATCATACTTTATCGACAACCATACACAGAAAGTTTCCGCAGTACAACACAATTTTGCATGCAACAAGTTCTCACCCCCGCCACATTATTACCAACATTCCCAAATCACAATATATGCACCTTAAAAGGATTTGTTCATCATCTACAGAATATTCCATAAGAACAGCTGAACTAACTACGAGATTTGTAGACAGAGGATATAACATAAATCGGCTAAATAAAACAGTTGCACAAATTGACACAAAAAGTCGAGAGGATCTGCTTAAATACAACAGAACTGATGCAGGGTCTCAGTCAGTTAAACAACCAATCAGGCTAGTCACCACGTATGGTAATAACACCAAATGGTTCAGACAAATTGTTAATAGACATTGGAGCACATTACAATCTAATTCATTTCTTCGGGATATTCTTCCTGAGACCTGCTCCTTTTCTTATCGTAGAGGACGGACAATCCAGTCCAATTTTGCACATTACAAAAGGTATGTTCCGGGTATGAAACATCAAACTACATTGTTTGGGGCCACACTTGTTGGTTGTTACCCATGTGGACACTGCAGTTTATGCCAACACATTTGGAAAACTAAACAATTTACTAGTAAAAATACATCCAAGATTTTCAACATAACAACTTTTGGCAACTGCAGCTCAGATTGGGTTATATATTTGGCTCAATGCTCTTGTTCAGCTTTTTATGTAGGGCAGACTTCCAGGCCAATCAGGATTAGAATTAGTGAACATCTTAGTTCGATTAGAAATAGGCGTATAACCAATGCCCTATATAAACACACTAAACAACACACAGCAGCTTCATTTCGGTTCATAATTATTGATAGAATACAATCACATAGAAACTTCAAGATGGGGTGGCATACTAAACTCAATAACATGGAACAAAGATGGATTACTACACTTGGGGCTCTTTTCAAACCTGGACTTAATGAATATCATGTACACGAAGGATAAGCTCTAGGTACCTAAAAGCAATATCAAGCAACATATTTAGGCAGTCTATTATTATAACTCCAGACACATCAGACACCAAGTTGATTTTTAATAACAATTTAAGGAGCATTTTTTAGAACCACGCATTTGTCATTCACAGAAACATAATTTTTGGTCCACAAGTTAGAATCAACTCTTAAATATATGATTTATAATAATATGCGTTTGGAAAATAATGGTAAATAGGCATATTATTAAGGACACACCTTTTACTTATAATTATTATTAGGCAGTGTGTTTGAATTTGTTGTATTTGCAATATTTTTGAGTTGACAGAAATAGATTTCACCACAGCATGGACTATAATTTGTATGTCCATCAATATAAAAAATTGTTTAATATATTTTGAATATTTGCATAAACAAATATATAATATGTGGGAATATATATATATATATATATATATATATATATATACATATATACATGTTTTTGACAGTCACCATGTTTAGCTAATTTGACAATTCAGTCGTCAGTGTTATGGACCACTAAATGAATATGGTTAATACCACTTTAACAAATGGGTATAAAATTTGTAACAGGATGCATTCTGGTTTGAAATTGTTTTGGATTATTAAGTCACATTGAAAAAGGCTTTCACAGCCAAAACCGGTTTGTGCACCAATATTAGGTTGTTATTCCAATCCTAATAAATACACTTTTATCTGTTGCTATCGAGTGCTGGTCTCCTTTTTGTTTGCATATATTACAATTGCTCCAGCCCACCTGGAGGGTATCATTTTTATAAAAACATACAATTCTTTTTTGTGTGACAGGTAAAAATAAAGCTATTTTGTCCTGTGATCTCACAGTTCCTGTATCAAAAAGTAAATTCTCCCAAGTCTCATTTATCCCCAAAGGGACAGTGGACATTATCAGTCCTCCATATGCTGTTGGTATAGCTGTACAAACCCAGCAATTTGAAATGTTCATAGTCTCTGCATATACACGTTTCATGGCTAGGTATGTGTTAAAATTTGGATGCCAGTCTATAGACGTTTTATCACACCTTTCCACTTTCACTTGTGTGGATGTATGTAGGATAAACCACAACAAGAGGAAAATTGTCACAATTACAGTCAATAAATGTATACTCAACAAAATGATTATACAACATCTCTGGGGCTGATCTAGATTTTTATTCACTTTGTTTTTGGCCATCCCGGTCTGGTTATGTATCAGTCACAAAGTTTTTATCAAGTTGAAAGTTCTTTACCGGTTTGCAGTGTGTCAAATGAACCCAAGATGTCCTCTCGGCCACTCTGACTGCAGTAGGCGTTGCCAACAGAACCTGGTATGGTCCTTCCCACTTTGGACTCGCCCAATTCTTCCTTTTCGTCACTTTCAGCCAAACGTACGTCCCCGGGGCCAAGACTGCTTCCACCGGTCTGGTCTGTTCCTTATCTGAAAAAGAGTTAAACTGCAAAACAGATTTATTTGTTAACAGTTTCCTGATATAACTAGCTAATGAACTGTCAGCCTCTTGCTCTGCAGGCATGAGAGCTTTCCACTGAGGCACATAATATGCTCTCCCAAAAACCATTTCAAAGGGAGTCAAACCCTTTACATTTGGAACCGTTCTCATACTCAGCAGTGCTAAAGGCAGACAGTGTATCCAATTCTTTTGGGTCTCCTCAACTAGCTTCCTAAGCTTACTTTTGAGGGTACCATTTTACCTTTCCACCAGTCCTGCTGACTGTGGGAGGTAAGCACAATGGTTCTTTAAGGAGATACCAAAAAATCTCCCAAGTTGGTGGATTGTCTGATTTATGAAATGTGTGCCGTTGTCACTATAAATCCTTTCCGGAATGCCAAATCTAGGGATTACTTCTTTTATCAGGGCGTTTGCCACTGTTGCTGCTCCGGGTTTTTGGTTGGAAAAGCTTCTACCCATTTGGAAAACATGTCTACAATAACTAAACAAAACTTTTTCCCTTTACATTTATTCAATTTTATGAAATCCATACAAATAGTATGGAACAGATATGGTGGTATAGGAAAACGTCCTTGCTTGGTTTTAAATGCCCCTTGTGCATGATGCTTGTTACAAGTATGACAAGCTGCACAAAATTTTCTTGTGTAGTTTGTGTATCCATATGTTTGGAATATTTGATTTACTAACTGTACCATCCCCCCTGTTGAGACATGGCACTGCCCATGGCTCAACAAAGCTGCATATCTAAATAAATTAGACGGCAATATCGTTTTTTTTTTTTTTTTTTGGAAATGTACTGTCCATTTTCAAGAATTGTACCTCGTTTTACCCATTTTTGTTTTTCTGCTTTTGTAGTAAGCGTCTGCATTGTTTTTAATATGTCTAAATCTAAAATCTCAGAGGGTTGTAATTCCTCATTTAAAAGTAAAGTTTCTGAGTCTGAGGCTGCTTGCTTTGCAGCTGCATCAGCTCGTGCATTGCCTTTTGAAATCTTATCCTGTTGTTTTGTATGAGCTACACATTTACAAATAGCTACTTTGGTAGGTAACTGCATAGATTTTAATAACTCCAAAATAAATTGCACATGATTAATAGGTTTTTCACTAGATGTTATCATTTTTTTATTGTTGTGCAAATACATGTACTGTAGAAAAAGCATACTGACTATCAGTATATATGTTTATACACTTGTTTTTTGCTAAAGTACATGCCCTCGTCAAAGCTATTAATTTTGCTGCTTGTGCAGATAAGTTGTGTGGTAAGGATTGGGCTTTTAGAATTTTAGTGTCTGTAACTACTGCATACCCCACCAGATTCTTTCCTGTAGGACCCCTTCTGCATGAGCCATCCACGTAATATGTCACCTTGGCATTATTTAAGGGCATATCTGTGAGATCCTGTTTAGGTAAGGCTAACTGTTTAATTTTTTGCAGGCAACTTTGCGGTGTGCCATCCGCAGGAGTTGGGAGTAATGTTGATGGATTTAATGTCGTACATTGTTTAATTGTCATATGAGGGTGGCTCAGCAGTATAGTAATACATGAAAGATGTCTAGCAGGAGAAAGGTATGCCACTTTTTTTTGCAGTAAAATTATTGCAACTGCATGAGGCACTTTCAATGTGAGAGGGTGGAATAACACCACTGAGGCTGAAGCCTGTACTGCCATTGTGGCTGCAACTACTGCTTGTACACAGTGAGGCAAAGATTGTGCCACTGGGTCTAACTGTGATGAATAGTAGGCTATGGGGCGTTGCTTGTCCCCATGTTGTTGCGTCAATACTGACGTCATATATTTTTGTTTGCAATTTACGGTCTGAAAAAAACATTTGTGATAATTTGGAAGTCCTAAAACTAATGAAGAAGCTATTAACTACTTTAACCTGCAGAAAGACGTTTCTGCTTTGGTTGTCCATTGTAAAATATCTTGTGCTGCCATTGGTGTCTTATATATTAAGTCAGTCAGTGGAGCAGATTCCAAAGCATAATTTGGTATCCAGCTCCGGCAGAAATTAGTTGTACCCAAGAAAGACATCATTTCCTTTTTGTTTGCTTAGGTGCTTGCAAAATTGCTGTTTTTCTTTTTTTATTTAGCATTTTACCTTTATTGGATATTACATATCCCAAGTATCTAACTTGTTTTCTCCAAAGTTGTAACTTACTTTTGTTTACTTTGTGTCCTTGTGTTGCTAAAAATTTTAATAACGCCACAGTATCTTTCCTGCATTGTTGCTGGGTGGGGGCTGCTAGCAAGATGTCATCTACATAAAGTAGAATTTGACTACCTCCTGTTGGGGTAAACCCTGTCAGGTTGCTAGCCATTTTTTGTGCAAATATTGTTGGACTTTCACAATATCTCTGTGGTTGTCGAGTATATGTATACCTTTTACCCTGAAATGTAAATGCAAACCAATATTGACTATTAGGATGTATAGGTATCGAGAAGAAAGCATTGCTGATATCTACCACAGAGAAATACTTCTGTTGTGGTTTTAGATCATTTAACAAAGTATGTGGGTCTGGCACCGTAGGTGCTCTAGGTATTACTACATTATTTACAGCTTGTAAATTTTGTACCATTCACCATTTTTCATTTGCTTTTTTAACAGGAAATAGGGGTGTATTACATGGTGAATCAGGAGATTCTACCAGTACTCCCTCTTTGAGTAATGCTGCTAATATAGGCTTAATTCCTATTTTTGCATCCTTTTTTAAAGGATATTGTCTTTTTTGTGGTCTAAAAGCTGACTTTGGGGTAATTGTAACTGGTCCTGCTGTTTGAATAAGTCCTACATCTGACTTGCCTGTTGACCAAAAAGTTGTTGGAATTTTACATAAGGCCTTTTTTTTTCTTTTAATAAAAATGCTAATCAGCTGTCCTCGCTAGATTGCAAGTGTACAGCTGGATGTGTCTGTGTCAACCAATTCAGTTTTTGTTTTTGTATCCCTTGTTCTGACAGTTTTAAATCAGTCTGTTTCTCCCATCTTGTTACTTTTTTTTTAAGTCTGCCCATTTTACACTTTTATTTTTTGTCAAGCTGACATGTGGTAATCGATTTGATCTATATAATGCAAGGAATTTTTGAGGTAATGAACAGCTGACTACACTGTTTTCCTCAGTATCCCAGTACAAAGTACGCAATACTAGTCTAGTTGCATGATTTTTGAATAATTTTTTCTTATATTTTTTATCAGGTCCTGGTGTAGTACAGTAGTATAGAGTACAGTGTAACAAATGCTGTTGATTAGTGTTGAGGGAGGGGGCTTTACTGATGGCTACATTTATCAGTTCCTCGGTTACTGCCCCTGGATCAGTCGTGACTAGGTCCTGGCTGTACCAGTAAAAAGTTTTACCCTCCGATCGCACTACAAAGGTATTCATTTGTCTCTGTGCCCTTTATACCTTGTACAGTTGGCACTAATGCTATGCCAAATATTTTCATAAGGTTCCTGCCCAATAGGTTTACTGGACACTTTGCAGAAACAACAATTTTACTTTTTTGGGTCATACCTGAAACAGGGTCAGTTACTGCTATATTATGGGAAAGTGGTTCCCTGTATAGCTGTCCATTTGCGGCTTTTACTAGTATATAATTAGGTGATTCGGAATGTTTTGGTAACTTGGAGGGGTGTATCAAAGTCCATGATGCTCCTGAGTCACATAGGAATTTGACTTTCCTTCCCTTTACCAGAAGTGTAACTTTCGGTTTCATATCTGCTAAGTAGAGCTCTAAGCTCAATAATGCTAAGTCCAAAATTTTACTTTTTTTATTTTTCATATTTACTTGCACTTTTTTAACTTTTTTTATTACATTTATGTCTGTTTTTTGTTTATTAACTTTTTTTGATGATTTTTGACTTTTACATGATATATCTTTACTATCATATAGTCAGTCCTCATCTCCCTTATTTTTTGAAATTACCTTTTTGTTTTGCCTACAATCCCTTGCTAGATGTCCCTTTTTCCCGCACTTGAAGCACTCACCTCTCTTTTTCCTCTTTTTAAAATCTTTTGATCGTTTATTAGACTGTTTGTTTTCCTGGGCATTTTTTTTGCCCTTTTTACCTGACTGTAATACAAATACTTCAGCTCCGTCTTCAGCAGTGAAGACTTGCGCCTTTTTTTTCTTTTTACTATTAAAATGTCTTTCAGCATGTCTAGCATATTCAAGTAAGGCTTGTAGCCTCCCTGTTCGATGGTCTATCATATGCTTTGTAATGAAGCTACTAATAGGTGCAATGCAACCTTCTAAAAATGCATTTTTTAATTGTTGTTTATACGGGGAATCATTCGTTTGGTTTTCAGGAAATGACATACCGCTAGGATTATTAAAACATTCTAATAATCTAGCATAATACCCATCTATCGTCTCATTTTCCTGTTGTATGCATTGATTAATGCAAGTCCAGTCTGCTCTAGGTTTTTATTTTTCAGAGATTCGGTCTGTCAGACCTTTCACTCTGTTGTCTAACTCTGCGTCACTATGTGGGAGGGGTGTAAGCTCCGCATTACGAGGATTCCAGGTGCCACAAATCATGTGCCAATCTGGACCTATAATTTGTCTTACTACTTTTTTTTTACTACTTTTTCCCCATTCAAGTGGTAACTCAATCTCATGCCTTGTAAATCTTCTAAAAATTTCGTAAAATTAACTTTCGGATGGGGAATTTTCTCAGTAGCCTTCCGGATATCCTCCGGTGTCCATGGTCTATATACTAAGAGTGTTGGGTCCTGCCCTTTCTGTCCTGCCTGAGGATTTGGAACTTTTATAAGTGGGCATATTTTTCCTCACTCTCATCCTGTAGGTTTCTCTCTATTTGATATAATTCTGTGTCCCTATGTGCTTTACGTGTTCGGGACCTAGTTTTAATAGGATCTCTAACAAATGGTTGTGGTCTTGCTGAAACTTCAGGATAACGCGGAGGTGGACCAGCCTGTCCACTCACTTCATATCCTGAAAAGGGTAAGGGAGGGGGCAAGGGAGGAGGAGGGGGAGCTGTCACTATTACCAAGTTATTATTCTTTTTGTTTAGAAATAATGTTTTTGAATTTTTTAGCTTTTGCTCTCTACGATTTGCTTTTTTAATCCACCTGTGTGCCTGAGGAATGCCTAATTGGCGTTGCTTTTTTGCCTGACCTCCCGCATCAGATTTAAGCTGTTTAAGGAGTTTAACTAGTGAAGTTTTATTTAGTTTACCATCAAATTTATATTTACTAACCCATTTTGTATAATACCTAACGTTATCAGAACGTTGTAATTGCATGTATTTTGAGTCTTCGGTTAGGGGCGGATCTCGCGATGTTTTAGTGCACTGATTTCCCATGGCAAAAAAAAAATGTTACGTAACCCTTTTTATCACATGATATCAAGTTCTCAGTTCCTGTTCACAGTTTATTTAGAATAACTGCCTACCTTATTCTGTTACCCTGATCTATGACCAAATATACAGTACTTCCTTTTGTCCCTGATCTGCAAAACAAATCTTGACAACAATATACTGTAACCTAGTCCCTGATCTAAAACAGAAAAAAGGCAAATTCTTCCTACCTGAGCCTCCGGTATTGAACTGTCCAATGTCCACTCTTCGGCCACAGATCAGAAAGTGGCCAGCCTCTTTAAACGACAATTCAGTCGGAGGTCTTTTTACCCAACAAGAACCATTTCGGTAACTCCTCCTGCGCAGTATTCGACCACCAGTAGACTCTGATCTGCAGCTGTCCGAGGGAATTTTCCGGCTCAGAAGGACCAAACTGTTAAATATAATCAAGAATTCAATACACAGGAGGTTCAGATTTAAAAGTTTACTAGTGTACACCAGGAGGCAAAAAACGTACAAGTACAGAATTTTGTCTGACATGAAACAGGAAGCAGACAATTTTATATAGGTTTAACATTTAAGCTATTCCCACCTTACTGACATGATATGCCACAGGGCATCTACATCACTTTAGCTTACAGTCTTCTATTCATAAAGCTGTTGATGCTGTATATTTAAAAAAAACTTTTCCTCTAGATACAACACGGCCTTGCTATCCAGCTGGTCAGACATAATGTCTTTCTGTAAAGTTACTTTTTCAAGGTTTCATATCAGTTCGAATACAATAGCAGATTCAGTCTTTTAATAATCTTCTTTGTTCTCTGTTACACTTTCCTACCAGCTGCATGCTTATCTCAATAACACATATACAAGGCCAAATCATTCTAACAGGAAAGAGCAGAAGATTTTATTATTTCACACATTTAATTTCCTGACCCAGCAGATAATTACTTGTGAAAAGCATAAACATTAAAACTTGCTAAGCTAGCATCTGCCAGGGTCGAAGGTCAGCTTTGCTTTAAGCCACACTGCAGTTTCAAAACTACTTACATTTACACATGAATTAATCATTACTGTTATATGATCAATAGAATAAAATGCATTATATACTACTTTGCTTTTAAACTAGCATTTCTCATATATTCAAATACACATTTTTTTAACAGACTCCTATATACAGAACAAACAGAAAGCTATAACTGAAAGTGGAAAGGGATGATGATGATGATGAAACAGGAGGGAAGCTCAAGAAGAAATTTTGGATGCAGATCCTTAAGGAGAACAACAATAGCCATACAGAATATTGTATTCATAAAGAAGAAAGTATCCTAAGAACTAAGCCAACATGGGAATGGAGAAAGGAGATTCTGCCATAAGAGATGACTACAATTAGTTATACAGAAAATAGGCAAGAAAGGGCTGGAATTTACTGGAGAAAACTGACAAACGAACCAAGGTATTGGGAGCAAATAATTAGAGAGGGGAAACATAACAGAATAGGAAGAGGTCAAGAATATATTTGGACTGCAGGCTAGAGACTGCCTTTGCTATCAAGGATCAATAGCAGAGTATAGGCAAAGATAAAGATGTTTTGTTTAAAAAAAAAAACAGAACCCTTTTTAATCCATGCTCCTAAATACTTCATTTTATCATGTACCCATAAATATGGGTATTGCTAAATCAATTTATGTGTCTGTGTATGATTTACAGTTATAGCCTTTGTTTTATGTTCATTACTTTTGTATGGCAAAAAGGCTTGAAGCTGTCTTAAAATGTTCCATAACACTAAGATGTCCTTTTCTGGTTTTATCAAATACAAAATAATATTATCTCTAAATAAAGCCAACTTTTCTTGACTAACATACCAATTATATCCTTGAATTTCTGAGTTCCTTATTTTCTCTGCCAATGGTTCTAAATATAAAGCAAATAACAAAGGGAAAAAAGAACACCCTATCTGGTTCCTCTGTTTAGACTCAAGGTGTCATATTAATGTTTGCCTCTGATCTCTCATATATCCACCTAATTAACCTTATTATTGTATCTGGGAATGCAAATGCTTTCATTGCCCTGTTTGTAAAATTCCAGCTTACTCTGTTGAATGCTTTTGCTGCATCAGGACCCACCAGCAACAGCAGTATTTTATTACATTTTGCTTCTGTCTGGATCATCTTTGCTTAATTAATGTTATGCCACCCCTCCACAAAACCTTAATGAGCCATATCTATCAATTTTGACAACACCATTGACATACTTTTAGCTATTATAGATATACACACTTTATATTCCTGGTTTAAAATTGAAATGAACCTATATGAAGCTGGGCCTGATGGGTTTTTGCCTTCTTTAGGTATTACAGCCACCGCAGCTTTCCTCCAGGATGTTTGTGCTTCCCCTCCTTTTAAAATACTATTAAACAAAAATTTCCAGATCTTTCCTCCCTCCCAGCTTCCAAATTTCCACAGGAATACCATCTATTCCTGGATACTATCCTGTAGATTGATTATACATCACCATTTTTATCACATCTTCTATCTTAACTGTTAATTCTTGAGCCTCATCTACCTCTAACCGTGGTGTACTTAAGTCTTCCATAAATATTTCCATTTGTCCCCTTTCTTGATTTCCACATTTCTCTGCTTTAAACAAATTTTCTTAAAATTTCCAGAAATATCTCTAATACCTTTACAGGATTTCTTGTTATTTTTCCTTGTTATAGGCTCCCTAAGTTTGTCAATTCCACTTCCTATTTCTGTTACCAAAGTTGTTGTGCTTTGGAGTTATTACCAAAAAACAGCTGCTTAACAGCAATCTTTCTAAACTCATGCATATTATCCAGATACTCCCTTATTTTCTCTTTAGCATGCTGCAGTTGTGCCTCTTCTTGTTTTGTGAGAGCCGCCTTATTCTGCAACACTTTAACCTTTGTCAACCACTATAAATAATCCCTGTTATTTCTTTACCATATCTCTTTTTCTTTATTTCTACCCTATTTTTAAACTACACTTTCATTTTATCCACTCACTAGCTATAACTTCTGAAGACATTTATATCTTGACTAATAACTCTTAAATACTTTCACTACCAACTCCTTAAATTCCTGTATTATTAACTAGTAGGTGGGAAAGTGTCAGTGTCCCATTTTATACTTCATTACCCTGCATTTTTATCTTAGCTTTTATTTTTGCGTGATCTGAAATAGTTATTGGATGTGTGTCAAAGCTTTCAATTAAATGCCCATGCCCCTGTGAAATATAATTTCTGTCTAGTCTAGACCAGTTACTGTACCTTGAGGAATAATATATAAATTCTCTCTGAGAACTTGTCAGAGATTTTGTATGCATGGCTTTGCTTAAAAAGACCCTTCTGGTCATTAGCCTAATAAACCCCTATGAACCTATGAGCATCTGTTACTGAATTCACATCTTCCATACCAAATATTCTCATAAATTTATTCAGAAATCTACCCTCTTTTGGTACATTCTGTTATATTTTCCCTTCTAGATTTCCCAGATTCATCCTCTCTGTTGCAAGTCAAGTTCTGGTCATCACCTATTAGTAATATTCCATGCTGAAAGCTGATTATTTCTCAAAAAGCATTCTTAAGCTCCATAGTAGCAGTTTTAGGTGGAATATAAATAAATGCTAGCATAATCCTCACCCCATGCCAGTAGCCCTTCCATTATTGTCATTTTCCCACTTCTAACATGATTGGAGCTCCTCTAGCAATTAGTCTAAGTATTCCCTGTTTCCTTTGTCCTTGTTATTCAGCTGACTATCCATCCTGAAATCCTTTTTGTCAAATTCACATGCTCACTTTATAAATGTGTCTCCAGTAGCACTGCTATTTGTACTCTGCTTTTCTTAATATAATTAAATAATCTAACATTGCTGTCTATACCTGTGAGGCCACTCATGTTCCAATGATAAGATGTTATTATTCCTATTTATTATTTATGACAACTTTTTAAATGGCCATTTCCAGCTTTTCTGCTACATGTATTCACTAATGTTAGGCAGGTTGAGCTTTTATACAGTTGTTCATGTCATCTCCATTTGAACCTGTCACATTTTACAAGACTTTTTGTTTTACTGAAAGCCCTTAAAGAAAAACTGAAACATGGTTCTAGAACTTATTAACTTAAAACAAAACACAAAACTATGCACATCTTCAAATAAAGATGTTTAACCTTCCAGAAAGGAACAATTGGTACAAATCAACAGCTGCATCCACAGGCATTACCTAATTTAAAATTAAGGTTATCCACTCTAAGGCACATGTTACAGCCTGTGCTGCTACTTAAACCAACTGTTGTCTGTTCTTGTTTTATCTTTATTCCCTTCCCAGATGTGAAAAACAACTTGTGTGCTTTCAGAAAACATTAACTTTTACCTATCTTAAAATACGACTAAATTATACACTAGCCTGGTAAATGCATTCAAGTACTTAGGTAACAGGAAAGCTAACTCATAATCACTTGCAATCATTTCAAGCTTGATGTTTTAATAAGCTGCTTACTCATGTACCTTTTAATGTTGATTTAACTCAGCAATGTCCAGAAATTTTGATTTATTGCCTGTAACTGTATTCAGCTTATCTCTATGGAAACATAAAAACCAAATGTACAGCTGTCCTCAGCTGCAGACTTCTCAACTTACAAGTAACA
This sequence comes from Protopterus annectens, assembly GCF_019279795.1. NCBI lineage: Eukaryota > Metazoa > Chordata > Ceratodontiformes > Protopteridae > Protopterus > Protopterus annectens. The sequence goes on along the minus strand of NC_056728.1, from coordinate 700,625,449 downwards.
TTTATTTGCCACAGGAAAAATGTACTCTAAATCCACAGTGTTTCCTGTTTCCAGACTAGACACACACACACACACACACACACACACACACACACACACACACACACACACACACACACACACACACACACAAAATGCTATTTGATTAAGCCAAGGGTGTTAATCCAGACATTCACCTATGCAAAAACAAGAGAAGACATGTCATCTCTAAATATACCATAATCAGTGAAGTTTTACAATCCATCCCCTCCTCAACAGCCCAAGATTACAGCATATGCTTTTTCAGTCTTTCTTCTTTTACAGTGTAATGCCTACTTTAAAAGTGAAAAAAAAAAAAAAAGGACTTGTTAACTTTAATATCTTTATCACATGCAACAATCACTGAAAATGCTTTACTATATAACATGCAATTTATATAATGAAATGTTTTATACAGACATTGATAAGAACAAAAATTGTTTTACTTACGGTTACTTTTTTCTTTTTTCTTTTAGTGTCCTTCCAAACATTAATGACATGAAGTGGGGTATATGTCTATCAGGAACCATCACATGTTTAACAAAGTCAACAAAAGTCCAATCTTTCTCCGCCATTTTTTCTTGTAAAGACATATTTCGTAAATGTGGCTGATGTTTTATAGTCTCACATTTATTCATCAGTGTTGCTGGTATTCCTGTTCATCTCCATCTCCCAACTCCAGATGCCAGTTTAAGTCCAAGGTACTCCAGATTATTCTACTGAACTCCTGTGCTTTTTTTCTGTCTCTCAAGCATTTTCCTTTGGAGCACTGGAAAATGTTTCATTGTCAAAATCTCTCTATCAGCTATATTACCAGGAGAGTGAGAAGCAGAGTCCCTTTCTCTTTGATGGCTCACTTTTTGTTGGATAAACTTTTGTATTTCCTCATTAGCCCTTTCTACATCAAAAATGACTTTGATCCTCCAGGAAAAAAAATATTTTAAAGATAGGTGGATACAGCAGCCTGAATCTCACACCTGCCTCTCAACATTCCCCAAATGCTGGGAAAGTTGTCTCTTTTCTGTCTGGTTTATAGTGAATAATAATTTTCCACAAACACATTATTTCCAATTTTTAATACTTTGCCCTTCTGCCACAGTTTTGTCAGGATCAACTTTTTCTGTACGTATGTCTGCAAGGTCTTGGCTGCTTTCTCATGGCCAGGTTTGGAGCATACCTACAATGTCCCTCTTGAATTAACAAATCCTGCTGTGGAATACTATTCCAGTTGTGTGTATGGTCTTTTATAAAATTTATACAGTCTGTTCCTTCCAGTTTCTCTAGTACAGCAGAAAATGTCATGTTTTCTCTGTGTGAACTGTCCTCTAACTCTACCACTTCTTGAAACAGCTCTCTTTTAGTGTCATAATCAGCCAGCCTTTGCTTTATTTTAATCTCTGATTTTTGCAGTTTTATCAGTTCATCTTTATAGCTGTTTAAAGATTCTTCCATGTTTCCAGCGTTTTGGTACTTGAGCTGATATACTCCTTCAGTTTTTGGTTTATTTTAGTCAGCTCTGAGTATATTTGATTAATTTTTTTCATCTAAATTAAATCATCTCTTGTACTAAAGCAGGAGCTTGTACTGCTTTTTCTGAACAGGTGCAGAATTCTTCACAGTCAGTGTTTTCTCTTTACATTTTTCTAATTGATTTTCTTTTGGACTCTCTAAGTTTCTTCTTTGCTGGCACTCAGGCACTGTACTTACTAGCCAGTAACTGAATTTTACTAACACTGACAAAAGTAATAGCCCTTAACTCTCACTTTCTTTTTTCTCAATGGGAGAGCTGAAGTTAAGCTGTTGATCAGTGTGCAGTCATCTTGGAAGTCCAAACAAAGTCAACCTTGAGGTCAAGATAGTCTCCCAGATAAAAGATGACCATAAGGCCTTCTTACACTATGTCAGAAACCTCAAGAACAGTACAAAGCAATGTGCTGAATTTGTGGGTAATAGTGCAACATTCACAGAGCCTGACAATATATCAAACCTGTTAGCAAACAAATTCAGTTTTAGCTTTACCTCTCTATCACCCTCAACCATACCCCAAGAAATACACTCAAACACAACCCTTCCAATTATAACTAGAGAGCATGTAATGACTGTGCTCACTAAAGCCAAGAATATAGTCTCAATAGGCCCCAATAGCATTCTGAGATGCCTGCTGAACAGTCTAAAATATGACATCAGAACTCATTGAGCCATTATTTAACTACAATCTTAAAACAGTCTTTGTGCAATGAGAATGGAGGACTGTGATGGGCATCCCCCTTCATAAGGGAGGACTTCCAACAGCTCCTGGAACTACAGACCCATTAGTATGATTAGTCTGATTTGCAAAGTCATGGAAAGAATAATTTATGGACATTATCAACATGGACATATGAGACCTCCAGACAATGGATCCATACCAGTTTGCCTTTGTCAAAGGAAGGTCATGCTTAATGAACCTGGCGGACTTCTTTGAAAAGGTCACTACTGCAAATGAGGAGAAAGCAGTACATAATATCTACCTACATCTGGCTGAAGCATGTGAAACATTATTTCACTCAGGCATTGTCAATGAACTTACAGAATTAGGCATAAACCCCCTTTATAACACATCAGACAACTAGCTGGCTCATCGTGCACAAGAGGTTAGGATCAGCAGGACTCTGTGCTGGGCCCACTCCTCACTGACATCTACTTCTCAGAAGTCAAAGCCAATGTCAAAGGCCTCTGGCTGGCCAAGTTCACAGATGATTGTGAACTGGATGCAGTCACTAAATCTCCCCAAGATGAGAACGCCCTTCTGGAAGGATTAACTCAGACAAACATTTGATGTCAAAGTCATAGCTTAAAATCCAGTGCCAAAACATGCATTACAGAATCTTTTGGGAAGTCAGACATCCTGGTTAACTACATAAAAAACAGCCTTAAAAGTTGATTCACTAGTCAGGGATTTGGAAACTCATGCAGATAGTAACCTAGCCTTCAACCAAAATATGTTCAAGGTAGTAGAAAAGTCCTTCTATGTTGCTCAACTTATAAATACGGACATGGCAACTAGGTCCAGAGAGGTCACTGTACCATTGTACTTGGCCCTCATCACACCCATCTTAGAGTATAATGCCCCCTTTGGTATGTACCTGACCAGATATATGCAGCAACTGGTTCCTTAGAAACAGAATACAGGAGTAAACAAAATGACCTAGATCGATCACCTCAAAGCCCTGTCTCTCTACTCTGTATCATACAGACTACTAAGAGGTGATCCTTATCTGGCATGCAAGGCATTCCTGGACCCTGTTTTGATAAACATTTAGCACATCTGCAAAACAAACAGCATCAGAACCACTAGATCAAAATACCTAAATTTTGCTTGCAACATAACTTGGACATGTTGGAGAGACAGATATGTTTGTCAGAGAAATTCCATTTTCCTGAAGAACAGGCATCCCATCCATGTGAAGCAGAGTTCCTCCCTAACCCTTTTTAAGCACAGTTTGGACTAATGGATGGGTAATTGGAAATCACCCCCCCAGCCCTTGGTCTGACAGCTGTCTCTCTGATGGACAGAGGTAGTCAGTAAATTACCTCCCCTAAATAAATCAAATTTGTGAGTCACATTTGGGTTGCATGAGTAGGCTTATAAGGGATTTTAGTGGTCATTAGCCTACTATGCACCTATAAATCTATGAATGACTTCTGTAAGTCCTCTTGGAATCCCAGTCTGTGTAGGCACTCATTTATCCATTTGAAAGATTCATGACAAGCAAGCCATCTAAATATGAAAAAATGTGAATGCATTTCAGTCTACAGTAGAGTATCACAACAGCTAGACACCTTGTGAAAACTGCTGGAGCAGTATCTCGAGTAAAGGGTAATGCAAAGAACTGATAATGTGATCCAAACACAGAAAACCTTAAGAAATGTCTGAAATCTGGAGCTATACTAAGTAAATGTTATGCATCTTTTAAATTTAAGGTAATTGGAAAACTCAAACAGGGAATAAGGGGTGACAAGTTGCGAAGGGACAGTATTTTGAATATGAGAATTATCATAAACTGATTCAGAAAAGAAAGACCCAGGACTGGTCTCCAAGGATTTTCTTTGACAAGGAACATCTTGGAATAAAATCCTTCCCATAACTGAAGAGAAGGAACAGCTTTTATTACCCCTTCAGCAAGCATATAGTTTCATAGATTCATAGTTGTGTACTAGGCCAACAGTCCTGAAGCCTTTACAATCCTAGCCCATAGAAGTGACCTGGCATCATGCCGCCATTAGTTCCAGGTGCCTCTATCAAGTAGAGCCACTGGAGTGATCCTCGAGGTGAACTTTCTATTTCCCACTCACTCATCAAGATTTCTCTTGAAAAGGGCCAGTGAGGTGATCTGCTTGACATGTATGGAAAGTCTATTCCAGAGCATGGGCAGTCTCATGGTTATGAACCTGTCCCTCCAGCATGTTTTGTTGATTGTAGTAATGAGTTTGAGGTCCTTGGAGTGTGTGGTGTGGAGGGACTGAGATTTTTTTAGGTGTAACATTTCTAAAAGGGCTGGGTCAGACATGGCTTTGTAAGTCAAGCAGAGGTCACCTCTTAATAGATGATATGAGACAGAGAAAAGCTGGACTTTTTTTTAATCTGTCCATGTAAGGCATGTGTTTAAGGCCTAGGATTGTCTTTGTGAGGTACTTTTGTGGCCTTTCCAGCTGTTGCAGATGTTTAGTGCGGTACATGCCAAATGGGGCATTATACTCGATGATTGGTCTAATGGGGGAAGAGCAGAGAGAGATGATGACCTCTTTCTTCCTGGATGCAAAACCCTTGGTAACGAGATGTGCCACACAGAAGGACTTTCTGACCACAGTGGCAATGTGGTGGTCGAAGGACAGGTTGCTGTCAAGCTATGTCCTCAGATCTCTTATAATGCCTTCAGTGTTCAGTGGGCTAGCATCAATGTGGTAATTAGTGGGAACTGAGTTTTTCCCAAAGGGAATGACAACGCATTTTTTGGCATTAAGCTTAAGGCCGTGGTTTTGACGCCAGTTGTTGGTCTCAGTGAGGCCTTTCTGTAGGATGTCTACATCACTTGGGGAGTTAATAATGGCTCACAGCTTGCAATCATTGGAAAACTTGGTCAGCCAGAATCCCACCATGTTGGCCTGGACTTCTGAGAAGTAGATGCTAAACAGTAGAGGACCCAGGACTGATCCCTGTGGGACTCCATTCGTGACTGGTAGGCAGTCTGACTTGGAGTTTGCTACTTTCACACTGTGGGTTCTATCTGTGAGCCAATTTGCAACCCACCTAGTAATATAGGGGTTGATGCCAAGTTTGGTGAGTCTATCAATAATTTCTGAGTGGGGAATAGTATCAAAGGTCTTGGCCAGATCGAGGTAGGCTGTATGAACTGCCTTGCCCTCATCCACAGCTCTGGTGACTGACTCGAAGAAGTCAACCAGGTAGGGCAGGCATGATCTACCCTTCACAAAACCAAATTGCTTGGGATCCAGAATTTGGAGATTCCCTATATTTTTATTAATTAGGTCCATGATGATGCACTCCATAGCCTTACATATCAGACTTGTCAGGCTAATGGGGCGATAATTCCCAGGGACTGTAGTCATCCCACCCCCCTTTATGGAGAGGGATGAATGTAGCAGTGCACCATTCCATAGGGACAAAGCCTGAGGTGAGGCTGTAATTGAACAAGGCATACAGGTGTGGTGCCAGTTCACTTTGTAGTTCATGTAAAACACAGCCAGGGATATTGTCAGGTCCCACGGAAATTGTATTATTGGCCTTGTACAATGCAGTTTTAACCTGTGCTGCAGTAATGCTGGGTACCTGGCATTCTTCCAGTATTGTGATTGGTCCTTTAGGGAGGGGAGAGAGGGGTAAAGTTGGCACTGAATCTGTCGGCCAGTATGTTGGCAATATCTGTTGGCTCAGTATAGGAGGTACCATTGTGCAGTAACTCACAGCAACTTTGGGTGTTGTTGTGGAGATTCTTGATATAACTGTAGAAGGCTTTGTTGTTGTTTTTAGTGTCTGACACAATTCTGCCTTCATAGCTAGCTTTAGAGGTTTTGATGAGTGATCTCAACTTTTTGTTGAGGCTAATAAGGGAGTTTTTCCTGTCTTGGGACTTCACCTTTTTCTGCAACAGTTTCTTCCTTCCGTTGTAGAGTTTGTTAATGACAGAGGACTACCAGATTGGCTTCCTTTTGTTGGAGGAGAGTGTCTTGTTTCTGTTGGATATAGCTAGTTCTATGCATTTATGTACATGTTCATGGAGTGCATTGGTATATGATTCGGCAGTCATGCATCTATTTTCCATTTGCATGTTTGCAGTGACGTTAGCCACCTCTGTTTTTAGAAGCCCCAAATCAGCTTTGGAGAAGTTTTCATGGTGGTTACCTTTGCTGGTGGTGTGGGTGAGATGTGTTTTTCCATGGTAATTAGTTTGTGGTCTGATCTAATCAGTGGGTGTAGAATCTATTCCAACTTGATTTTTGTCTGTGGGAAGAAAACTAGGAGGCTGATGGCTTGATTCACAATAAAATCAGAAACACTTTAGGCATGAATGAATGATGTGTGTGTAATGCAACCCTATCCTTGTGGAAAAACTAGATTGGGTTAACCTACCATGAGAGCTTGCAACTTTGATACTTGCCTTGCAGATTTCAGAGCAACAAAAAAAAAACAGTTTTCTAACTAATGAACCACAATTCAGCAGGAAAGACAGTTTCAAAAGAAGCAAAGGTTATTTTTTTTTGAGCAAAACTGATATCTCAAGGAGGAGGAATTTGAATTTGAGGGGGTCTCATGTACAACATTCCTTTTGTAAACTGACCAGAAACACAGAAGAAAGAGGGGTATCCAATGGAAGGCAAGCTGTGATTGCTGCAAGTTGCACCCTGATGGGAGCATACAAAAATCCATCTTTAAGTTCCTCACACAAACATTTAAAAACCAGGGGAGCTACTTCCCTTTCCGGACCTCCATGACTGGCATGGCACCAACTAGAAAATCTCTATTTGCCAACAAAAGACTTTCAGGTAAGTATGTTTTCTTGCCTCCTTTAGTATCAGCTGTACATTCTCATAAAAGGTATTAGTATTGAAACATCTAGGCCATCAGTTGTGGTTGAGTGATGTCAAGGTGCATGAAACTCTACTTGTGCTGTGTGAGTAGAGCCAATCTCTGAGGAAGCTTGCGATAATTGCCCCTGGCCAATTCCATAAGAAAGGAGAACCAATTGTGCCTGGGTCAAAAGGCTGTCATAACAATGATTTGGGTATTTTTTTTTTCTGAGTCTTTAGAGGTATCTTGGAAATCATTGGAAAGAGTGGGAAAAAAGCGCACAGGAACAATCATGATCAAGGGAATGACAGAGTATCTGTTCTCCATTGTTGGCTGCAAGGATGTTTTAAACAGAACTTTTCCATTTGCCTGTTTTGTAAAGAGGCGACCAGATCTACTTGAGGTGTTTCCCAGGTCCTAGAACACACCTCTATTGAGTTTCTCAACTTGTGTGGGTCTATCCAAGATCTGCTGAGTCTGTCTTCTATAGTGTTTTGCTCTGTCTGAATGTAGGAGACGTGAAGAATAAGAGAATGCTGAAGAGCCATCTCCCAATCCATCACTGTCAACCAGCAAAGAGAATATGACTTTGTACCCCCTTATTTGTTGAGATACCACAACACTGTGGTATTGCCTTTAACCAACTGTAAAGGGCAGAGAGCCCAAAGATGGTGCAGAATTTTCAAAACATGAATCAGTACTAGCATGTCCTTGATATTTTTATGCTTTGGCCTATCCAAAGCATCCCACAGAGCTTGTGCTTTCTCTTCCATGGAAACTGCACTCCACACCCACTAAGAAAAGTCTGTCTGCTTGGATAGACTGAACTGGGACTGGAACAGAGAGACAGAGAGTTCTGTACCGAGATCCATTTGATCCTTCCACCACTACAATTCTCACATTAGAACCCTCAACATGGGAATCCGAAAGTCCAAGGGGTGTTGGTGTTGGTTCCAAGAATTTTGGATATTCCTCATGTGTAGTCTGGCAAGTGATAATTCATAAGGATCGTGGATGCCCTGAGGCCTGAAACCCTTAGAAATTCTCTTGCAGAAGCCTGAAGCTGTTGATAAAAACTCAGAAATATCTACTGGTGAGCTACTACCTTTTCATTTGATAGGAAGGCCTTTTGTCTGAGCGGCTCTATCAGACATGTGAGAGGGTGGGAGACAAGACTTTTGTAGGTTCAAGCAAAATCCCAGCTGAGACAGGAGATTGGACATATTTATTAAGGACTGTCTGAAGTGTCAGAGTTCTGGTCGATGGATTCCTGAGGAGAATCACTCCATCTCTGTCAGAATCCTCATCAAATGAAAACACACTGTTCTCTGGAAATATCTGCATTAGTGTGCTGTGAAAAGGCATACATACCACAGTACTGACTGACTGCAAAACACTCTTAGCCAAAGATATAACATCTGACTTATATATTGAGCCAACCTGATCATCTGCCCTGCCATTAAGAGTTTGTTTTCTTTTTCTAGGAATATCCCTACTGTGAGATTGGTCAGGGGGCAGCCTACTATCACTGGCAAGAGGTCTCTTTTCCCAGATAACTTTTCTACATTAAGTGCTTGGTTCTCCCATACCTGTAACAGGTACTGGAGCAACATACTGAGGACATGTCTGACTGTTGGTCCATAGTGGCCATTACAGCTACACCAGAGGAAGTCGAGGCAATCAGTAAGTGGTCTGCGGGACTGTCTTTGGCCACACCAGAATCATTAAACATAGGCTGAGGCGATTTTTTTTTCTTTTCTTTTTAGGTACAAGTAGAGTGGAAGAAACAGGACCCGGAATCTTACCCATGCTGTAGCCACAGAAGAAACCTGATTGCAAGTACAGTAAGCTAAGCAACACTAGGAGAAGGTCCGTATTCACTTTTACGCACAACAGCAGACTTCCCTTCTCTGAAAAAAAAAAAAAAATGTTCCCGCATTAATAAACGCAAGCATTACACTGAAAATTGTGTCACCAGACCTTAAACGTTTAGTCAGAAATATCACAGAACGTTTTATTATCTCAGAAATGAGAAAATGTTCTAACTCCTTTAAAAACAGTAACAGGCATGAAACAAACATACACATTCCACCTGTAAAAACACAGCCCAAACACTTAAAATTTTCATAAAATTACACGTTTTCACACAAAACTGCAAAAAAAGAAGCCAAATAAACAGTGCAGAATTATGTATTAAATGTCCCTGACAAAAGCCAGGATTCTTTATGTGGAATACTTCAAATAGCTGTTTTTATTTGGGGTGGGGGTTGTTAATGTTATGTTAGATCATCAAAAATACCACAGTCAATAAAATTATGTATAAGAAGAGGTCCAAAATAGAGTCCTATCTGTTAGGTAAAAAGTTTTTGACTGACTGCTGTTCCTCTGGAGCCAAAGAGAGATACTTTTCTTCCAGATGGCAGGAAAATTCTGAATATTTATCTCACTCTGGTTGCTGATATATGTCCCTTCAAAAAGGGCGCAGCCTATCAGCATCCACATTGAGTGAGATGGCAGTACATTAGAGCTTTGGCAAGCTGGCCAGGTACTGTATCCTTAGCAGGACACTACCCACAGGCTTCTGCAGCAGCAAGAATGAAGAACATATGATGTTCCTCCTCCACCCTTTCTAGGCTCAAGCAGGTATTAAAGTGTATTCATTATTAAGAAAGAACCATTGTAGATGAACTTATCATAATAGTTGACATATGGGTTGTTCATAGGTTCATAGGTTCATAGGTTCATACTAGGCTATCTGCTCTGGGGCAATTATAAGCCTAGCCCGATTCTGTATGGCTTACGCCACCCCTTGATTTGAGCATACTGTGCCCTTTTTAAGGTTTAGTTTACTGTGCCTCTGTCTAATAGTGACACGGGAGTAATCCCTGGGACAAACCTACGATCCCCCATCCACTTATCGAGATTCTTTTTGAAGAGATTCAGTGAGGTGCTCTGCCTCACATGAACTGGAATTCTATTCCAGAGCGAAGGGAGCCTCTGGGTTATGAACCTGTCCCTCCAGCAAGTTCTATTTATTTCTGTGCTGAGGTTCAAGTCCCTCGAGCATGTGGCTCTAAAGGATTTAGATTTACTGAGGTGGAGCATGTCCATTAATTCTGGATTTGACATAGCTTTGTATGTCAGGCATAGATCGCCTCGAAGTAGGCGGTATGCAACTGAGTAGAGCTGGAGTTTTTCTAACCGAGCAGCATATGCCATCTGTTTGAGACCCTTGATCCTCTTGGTGAGATACTTTTGGGGTCTTTCTAATTGCTGTCAGGTAAGGTACATCCCAAAAGGGGCATTGTATTCTATGATGGGCCTGATGAGGGATGAATAAAGGGGCACGATTACCTCTCTTGATCTAGATGTGAAACCCTTCGTGATGAGGTGGGCTATGTAGGTCTTTCTAACCACTTTGGCAATGTGGTTTTCAAAGGAGAGATTGCTATCAACTTGGGTCCCCAGGTCCCTAATAACTTTCTCTGTACTTAATGGGTTTCCGCCTATGTGGTAATTTGTGGGCACATTGTTTTTGCCAAAGGGTATGACTATACATTTTTTGGCATTTAGCTTTAAACCATGGCGCTGGCACCAGTTATCTGTCTCTGTGAGACCTTTTTGAAGGATGTTTGTGTCAGTTGGAGAGTTGATTATGGCGCCCAGTTTGCAGTCATCTGCGAACTTGGTGAGCTATAGTCCTCCCACGTTTGCCTGTACCTCGGAAAAGTATATACCGAACAAGAGTGGTCCCAGGACAGAACCCTGTGGGATGCCACTTGTGACCGGTTTCGAGTCTGACATGGCTCGAGCAACTCTCACTCTGTGGGTTCTGTCTTTGAGCCAGTTTGCGACCCATCTTGTGACATAGGGGTTTATATTTAAGCTGGATAGCTTATCTATGATGCCCGAGTGGGGTATTGTGTCAAATGCCTTTGCAAGGTCCAGATAGGCTATGTGGACTACCTTCCCTTCATCTATGGCTTTGGTGACTGTTTCAAAGAAGTCAACCAGGTTCAAAAGACAGGATCTGCCCTTGACAAAGCCAAACTGGGTAGGATCTAGTGTCTGTAGGTCCCCAATGTCTTTGTTTATGAGCTCCATGATGATCCTCTCCATAGCCTTGCAGACTAAGCTAGTCAGGCTTATGGGGTGATAGTTTCCAGGGTCCATAGAGGCTCCACCTTTGTGGAGTGGGACCACTGTTGCTGTACGCCATTCTGTGGGCACATATTCTGTAGTGAGGCTGAGATTGTATAGCTGTTTTATTTGAGGGATTAGTTCCTCTTGGAGTTCATGTAGGACGCAACCTGGAACGCCATCTGGTCCCATGGAAGCAGTGTTTTTTGCTTTGGAGAGGGCAGCCTTCACCTGAGCATCTGAGATGTTTGGGAGACAGCCCTCTGCTGGGATAGATACTTGCTCTTTTGGGGGGGGAGGGAGTGGAGAAGTTTGCACTGAACCTGTCTGCCAGGATATTGGCGATGTCTGTGGGTTCAGTGTATTTTTTGTCATTTAGAATCAACTCAGAACAAGTCTGGGAGTTGCATCCCTGGTTTCTAACATAACTGAAAAAAGCCTTATGATTGTCTTTGGTGTCCTGTGCAATTTTTCTCTCGAAGCTGGCCTTGGAGGATTTTATGAGGGATCGTAATTTTTTGCTAGAACTGATCAGAGATGCCTTCCCTATTAGGGATTTTGCTCTATCATGTAGTAGCTTCCTCCTTCTGTTGTACAGTTTATTTATGGCAGGGGTCCACCAGACTGGATGCCTGCCTTTGGATGATTGGGTCTTGGTTTTGTTTGGGATAGCATGATCCATGCATTCCTGGAGATGTCCGTAGAATGCATTTATATAGGATTCTGCAGTTTGGGCCGTAGTTTCCACTGGCCCTGGGGCCTTGAAGGATTCCACTTTGGTTTTGAGAAGTGAGAAGTTCGCTTTTGAGAAGTTTTTCACTGTGGTTTTCTGATCTGGGGGTGGGACTTATGTCCAGCCATGGTACCAAAGCTTTACCTTCCATAAGCTCGTATGTGTTGGGGTATACAGATGGACATAAAGGTGTGGATCCTCAGATTATTTCCAAGCCAGTTGCCTGAAGACTACTGAGAGAGGAGACTAGTCATCTAGGAGAGGTGTAGCCAGATTAGGATAAGAAAACTGATCCATTCCCATGTTGCAGAGAGGAAAATGAAGGTTGCTATAAGATAGAGGAGAGGGGATAGAGGGAGGGATGGAATACTGCAACGGTGATCAGTAGGACATCTATTGTTATGTTAAGTTCTTACACAACTTTATTATGTCCTTACTGAAATTACTGTTACAGTATTCCTGAAGTATGGGTGATTCCCAGAGCTGAATGAGGAAAGAACAGTGGCTGGCTATTGAGTAGAAGAGTTGTACAGCAGTCTGGATACAGTGAAGGTTGCTCTAGACCTGGAGAAAGCATCAATTTTGTAGTGTTTAGTAAGGGTGTATACAGAGGACCAAGTGTCAGTCTCCATGACAGACATGGAGTCTATTCCTTGTGAAAAGCCCTCCCAAGGAAGCCACTGCCATAGTGGAATATACTTTAGAGCAGGAAGGCAAAGTCTTACCATGGCGTGTCTTTCAGAATGAGATAGCCTTAGCAATTCAAGCAGCAGCAGTTTTTTTTGGGAGACTGTCTGGTTCAGCTTAGAGCTCTTAAATGAAAAAAATAGCTGGTCAGTCTTTCTGAAGGATTTAGTTTTGTACTGATGAAATCCGAGTTGTATGTGAATATAAGATTCTTTCTCCCCTGTTTTGTGGCTTGAGAAGGAAAGAGGGGAGATAAGTAGCCTGACTGAGGGACAGCTCATTAACTACCTTAGTCATGAAGGATGGATTAGCCTTGAGAATCACTCTGTCCTTATGAAAAATAACAAAATAAGGAATGGCCATGAGAGCTTGTAACTCAGAAAGTCTCCTAGAAGAGATGAGAGCCAATAGGAGGATGGTTTTTCAAGTACAGAAGTTTAGAGAACAGGGAGACACTAGTCCAAAGGGAGGCTTTTCTAGCATAAAATTAAGTTTCCAAGGAGGAGAGATGGCCTTCCTTGATGGGTTAAGATGCAGGATACCCCTGAGGAAAAGCTTGACCTCCATCCTAGACATAAGTGGAGGGGTAAGAGGGAGGCAGACATTGCTAGCTGACAGGTGAGCTTTTACAGAAGAGTAAGCCAAACATGATTGATGTAGCTCACAGAGATGTTGCAGTACAGCAGGTACTTGAGATGAGAGTGGGTCCTGACCATGTTTGCGCCACCACCAGTAGGAAAATGTTTTCCATTTAGTAGTGTAAGATTTTCTGGTATTAGGTCTCCTGGCTTCCTAAAGGACTTTTCAAAGAAGAAGTGTCTGAGGAATTAAAATCCTATTATCTATAGGGTGAGAGAGAGAGGAGACAGATGGAAAGTTTGGGTTGAGCAGCAATCCTTTTTGCTGAGTTATAAGGTCTGGCTGAAGAGGAATTCTCCAGTAATTTCCCTTTTCCAGGTAAAATAACAGGGGGAAACTAATGCTGGCTTGGCCAAACTGGTGCCAGTAAAAGGAGTCTGGATGATTCCTTTTGTGCCTCAAAAAAACATTTTTGGAAGAAGAGGCAGAAGAGGTAAAGCATAAATGAATTTCCCTGCTCACTGGAAGTAAAAGGCATCTGTCCTCCAGGCTATGGAACAAAGGTCCTTGATACAGACCTGGGAGAGCTGATGGTTGGTTGATAATGCACAGAGGTCTACCTGAGCAGTGTTCTACTGAAGAGTGATCATTAGGAAAACTTCTCTATGTGGCTGTGAGCATGATATTCATTTGTGTTGGCAAGTTCCATTTTTCTTGGGCTAATCTGCATAGTTGGTAAGATCTGGTGCCTCCCTGTTTATGCACCACATGACTGTGATATTGTCTGTGTACACTAGGAGTGACCCAGGTATCCAAAGGTGGGCAAAAATCTGGAGAGCTTGCAGAAGAGCCCTAGTTTCCTTCAGATGGGGATGTTCCTTCAGGAAATGAAGTTGCCATTTCCTCTGCACTCAGTATGATCCTGTCTATGCACCCCATATCTTGTCTGAGGAGTCTGTATGAACCAGTTGAAGAGAAGGAAGTGGTTTGAATGGCAGTCCTGGGTCGAGGGTGACCTGCCCCTTCCACACTGTTCTCTGGCAATATCTGCATTAGTGTACTGTGAAAGGCATACATACCCCAGAAATGACTGACTGCAAAACACTCAAAGACAAGAGAGGATGGGACTCAACGTGTCCAATGGGTGACAGTGTTGGGACCACACAGATTTAGGCACAATTGAATTTTTCAATGGGCGCATAGGAATGGTGGCTAACATGCATCCCAAGACCCTTAGAATCTTCTCTTGTTAAACAATGGGTTGCAGAAGAGAGATCTTGGTAATAACTGGAAAGGCTGTGAACTTTTTCCTGGGGAAGGAAGGCCTGCATTTTGTTTATTCCCTGTCCCTTCATGATGCAGAGGACCTACTTGTCTGTGGTAATAGCTTCCCACTTGGCCAGGGAGAGGGACAGTCTTTGAGAAAGAGGACTAGTGGGACAGAAGGGATAAGGGATGGGTACTGGGAGGCTTTTCAGAATACCTTTTCTAGGAGGTTTCATTTGTTTCTGAACTGTCGTAGGATCTCCTCTAATGAAGGATGTAGATTTAGATAGGTAGTTCCTATGGTATCTAGGAACTAAGGAGAGCAGAATCTGTCAGCAGTCTTTCATGGTTTTACCTTGGTCTTGGACAGTTTTTTACAGTTTAGCCGCCTGAGGACTAAACAGCAAGTCCTTGCCCAAGGGAAAGTCTAGAAATTTAGATTTGAAATCCTCCATCATAGGTTGACTAAAATGCATAACTTCAAATAACAGATCCAGTGGCAGCTGCACTAGAAGAAGCATCAACAGCATCGTAACTGCACTTAATGCTGTGTCTGGCAATTTGAATGGCCTGTGATAGTAAGTTCTGCACTGGATGCTTAAACTCTGCTGTAGGAGGGTCCAGTATAACTTTATTTAAGGAATGCAGGACAGAGATCAAGTACTTTGCTTTTTCAGTCTGGTAGTTAATTGCTCTAAAGGCAAGGGTATCAGAGGTGTAAACATTATACATAGCCTTACTTTCTTTGCCAGTTGGTAGGGCATTGGAACTGGGAAGAAGCTTAGAGGGACTATCCTGATGAGAGAGAGATACTGCAGAGGGGTCTGCCACTGAATTCTTGTATAAATATTTTAGCTCATCATGCACATTTGTCTGGTCCCTTAGTTGTTGAGAATCAGGTGCAGAAGAGATTGCCTGAAAGGTGCCCTGGCAAACCTCAAGGACAGGAGGGACTGGAAAAGGGGCAGGAGTACTATCACTCTTCAGTAGGGGAATCTGGTGAGCAGAAGTCCTCTTTGAAAATATTTGCCCTGGAGAATGTAGTTGAGAGACGTAGCCCAGAGAATGGTCAGAGTCATAGTCATGTTCTTCATCATCAGAGGAAGAAACTTGGGTAGGTTTCTCAGGAGTAGCCTGTGGTTGTGGTGATCCAAAAGAAGAGGGGGTTAAAGACATAATGGCTTTTGAAACCCCTGTGAGAAGTCCATCCACTCCTTTTGCCTAGCTGCTAAGGGAGAGGCCATATGTCAAGTCTTCTGTTTTTTTTTGTTTGTTTTTTTTAGGTGTAACATATGCCTGGATGAGACACAGAGGTTCAGAACCCTGTCTGACTTCTATCTGAGAGCCTGGAGTCTCTTCCTTAAATAAGATCTGAAGGATGCCATATGGCCATTCAGAAATTATAAGAAATGATTCCTTGGATGGATCAGCAGTCTGCAAGGCCTTAGGAGCCATACTGGCCTCCAATGGAGTTTCAGTAGTGGGCAACGGCAGAGTAATTTGATGTGTTGTGGGTTCTACAACCTCAGTGGGTACATCAGAGTCAGGAATGTTGGACTGTGCATCTGCTTGAGGCCTCTTCAGTTTTTATCTTTGGTGGCAGATGAACATTTGAGGATGTAGAGACAGCTATCTTAAACTGGGTCAAGCTTTTAAGACCCTGGGTCTCTAAAAAGGTGTTGACAGTGGAAAGCCTCAACTTAAGGATTTTTGGGAATGAGTGACTGGAAAACTGAGCAAGATTTGTAATTGTGTTCCAGGCCTAGACACTTGGTATGCAAGTTCTTGTATGGAATCTGCCTTCTGCACTCACATTTATCCCTCCTGGCTGACACTGACAACTTTCAACAAAATATCATAAGATAAAAAGGAAGGTTCCCCAATGGGGCACTTATCTGGCTAAAGTAAGCAAAGGTAGCAATGAACAAACAGCAAACAGTCTGATGGATGCAAGACCTGCATTTGGGCTCGAGGTGAGATGGTCAGAAGATCTATGCACATGCGTTCATCTATATTCCCAGTACATATGAGCTGAGGTTATGTGGACATATGACCTGGGGAAGGTAAAGCTTTGGTACCCTGGCAGGACATCAGTGGTGACAAACCATATATCCCGAATACTGCAATGGTGATTTCAATCAGGTCATCTTCCTAACTCCTAATAAAATACTCTTGTTAACCCGGAAAGCTTGAGTAGCTGTACTGTAAAACTAAGAAACTTCAAAATAAGGCTCACGTAGTGACACTTCAGTGTGAACCAAAAATCAATAGTCACAAGTTTTGATAAAAGTGTAAAAACACCAGTATGTTAAATAAACATGTAAATAATCATGTAAACACAGCAAAAAATAAAGCGGTTAACTGCTTTCATCTTAGGTACATTAGGACTTCTGCAGAACCATTTTGAAAAGTAAATTAACAGTTTTTAGAGTAAAATTGACCCAAAGTGTGTGACAAACTTAAGTCTGCTTAAAGATACATATCAGTATGCTCAATAACACTGAAAGTTAAACTTTTAATACATAATCACACATAAATAGTTTAAATTTGTCAAAACCATCTTAATAAAAACAATACTAAAACATATACACTATAAATTCAAGTTTTGCAACTCTATACTTCATGATTGGGGCAAAAGAAGTGTATTCATTAAGTCCATGGGAAGAAATAGCATTTAGCCTGAGTTACCATATAAATTTTCTTTTCTCTAATTCTGTCTGCCAAGCACACCCTCTGATGTTTCTAGGAACGATTTCAAGTAAGCCAAAAAAAAAAAGAAATTTAGTGAAGGAGGGGGAAGTAATAGTGTGGCTACATAGAGAATTGTCAATGTTGCTCTTAGAAATAGCATGCTTATATATTATTCTATGGAATTGTCTTTCCATTTTCCTTATGTAAAAACGGCCAAATCTTTCACAAACAGCCAGGTATACAACACCTATTTTATAGGTGTATATATATATATATATATATATATATATATATATATATATATATATATATATATATATATATATATCTTGGTACATTTTGTTTTTTTTTCTGCTAAATACTTGAGCTTTGGCTGGCTAAGATCTGCCTGCAATCAACTGAATTTAAGTACACTTTTATCTGCACTTTTTTCATATAATACTGCATTTTATGTGTTTTTGTTTCTTACTGAATATTACTTGAACTGAAAATTGTGGCTCTCTGTCTATACAGAAATGTTGTTGGAAGTGTAGCCATTGACAGCGGGGGGGGTACTTTCACTTTGATATTCCCTGCTTCAGCTGAGGGGCTGTCCTGCCTTATTTAAGTGGTACATTTTGTTTTTTTTTTCTGTTAAATACTTGAGCTTTGGCCGGCTAAGATTTGCCTGCAATCAACTGGACGTATAAGTGAATTTAAGTACACTTTTATCTGCACTTTTTTCATATAGTACTGCATTTTATGTGTTTTTGTTTCTTACTAAATATTAATTGAACTGAAAATTGTGGCTCTATGTCTCTACAGAGTTCTTGTTAGAAGTGTAGCCATTGATAGCAGTGGGGGGTAGTTTCACTTTGATATTCTCTGCTTCAGCTGAGGGGCTGTCCTGCCTTATATAAGTGGTACATTTTTTTTTTTCTGCTAAATACTTGAGCTTTGGCTGGCTAAGAACTGCCTGAAATCAACTGGACGTATAAGTGAATTTAAGTACATTTTTATTTGCACTTTTTTCATATAGGACTGCATTTTATATGTTTTTGTTTCTTACTGAATATTAATTGAACTGAAAATTGTAGCTCTCTGTCTCTACAGTTAGTTCCCACCCCCTCCCTCCCTGTTCTTGTTTTGGTGTTAATCTTGGTGGCTTTGAAATTGCCCCTCTTGTAAATTTGTATTTGGATACTCCTTCTGGACCTATCTCATTTGTTCCCTCAACTGAATGCAGTGAGGTCATATTCTCATTTCGGGCACTCCTGCTGTGTACAAAGAGAGCATTTGGGAAGAGAAAAAACATTTTTTTTCTAAGTTTGTTTCCTGCCTTTCCTGTAAGTACTCTAGTCCACATACATAGCTGATGTATCCAGGACTATTTGTAAGCTTCTGAGCCCCCAAACCTTTCTGTGTTGGAGAGACGCCTTCTAGCTTAATTTTGTTTCTTAGAACTAGCCAGTTTTTTAGTTTCAGCACTCAAATCTGTTTCTCTGAGCTCAGCACTTGTTCAGAATTCGTTGTAAGCACTAAATAAGCTACAAATTACTACAGCACTCAACTTTCCTCACTTGTTTAGAGGAAAGCAGTTTTTAGTACTTAATAAATAAGCACCTATCCAGGCATGACTAAGGGTCAGCTCTCGGTGTTTTCTCCTGTCTACCTGATGAATTTGGGCATCTTGGAGCAATGCAGCAATTGTCTCATGTACACAGACAACCCTCTCCTCCTACCACCCAACACTACAACCTGTGAGAGATGCACTTATATAGCCAAACTAGAAGCAAAGCTCTCTTCACCCAAGACTGGAATAGACAGTCAAGAGGAGAAGATAAACACTTGCACCACACCACACTCATCACATAGTCCCTCAAAACCTACACCACCAGAACACACGCATAGCAACACAAAACACACACCTACATTCACGAAGGCTATCAATAAAAATCTGCTCAAGCAACAGAGACCTCCAAAGCAGAAACGCATGCAACCTCCACCCCCCAACACAACCCAAATGACACATAGTCCACAAACTCAGTGTGCCACTCAACCACAGCCCATAAGGCATAACAACGTACCCAACACTCTAGTCATAGGTGACTCCATAGTCAGGCACACTGATGTTCCACTCACCTGGCTAAACAAGGAGAAAGTTACTGTCAGCTGCCTGTCGGGTGCCAGGATCCGCCACATAATGCACGCACTCAGGTCACTCCACAACAAGTACAAATATGACTCTGTCATTGTCCATGTTGGTGTGAATGACCTGAGACATACCTCCCTGGATTACATGAAAAGAGACATGGAGGAGCTCTCCAATCTTGTAGCCCAGGCAGGTATGACCCTAGCTCTTAGTAGCATCCTTCCATCACTCAGAATGATACCACAGTACAAGGACACAGGAAAATAATTTTCTTGGGTGGCGAAAGCCAGGGTACTTTTTTGGCTAGGCTTATATAGGCCCTAAGGCTAATAACCTAGTACCTACCTATGAACCTATGAACCTATGACTGACTTTAACAATTGGCTAAGCTTCTGGTGTCATTCTAAAGGGATCCAGTATTTGTCTGCCTGGGATGACATGATCGACACACCGTGATGCTTTGCCAGAGATGGCCTGCACCTGTTGCCCTTGGGATTCCAGATACTGGCTAAGGCTCTTGCACCCCTATAGTGCCTTTTTTAAGCAAGGTTAAAATGAGAAATTCACCACCGTAACAGGTACAAGCAAGCAAAATCTGAGGATAATGCTACTCAATGCTAAAAATGCACTCACTCGAGGCACTCCTTAAAATGAAGAACATCGACATCTGTGCAGTGACAGAGACCTGGTTCAAAGCTCCAGAGAGCACCCCTGCATTACCAGGCTATAATTCATACCACACCTTTTGGCTACCTAACCCAGACCGAAGCGCTAAAGGCAGAGGCGTGTCCATATTCACTAAGGATATCCACACCTCCAGGCTAGTTGCACAGCATAATGCATCCGAGATTATCCAAGTGCAACTAACTCTGGGCAAGACCACAATCCAAATTGTAGCTTGCTACAGACCCCCCACCATGCCCCAGGATTCCCACTCCTCATTTCGTGATACACTGGAAAATATTAGGGTACAACCCAAACACCCTAATAATGGGAGATTTCAACTACCCCACCATTAACTGGGAAAACTACTCATGTACCAACTCTTTTGCTCAACGTTTTCTAGAATTCATAAATTCCAATGCCTTGGATCAACTTATTCACACCCCCACCAGGGGTAGCAATATCCTAGACTTGGTCATTACCAACATGGGCGACCGGTGTTTCACACCAGAGGTCAATTCCTCATTGGTCAGATCTGACCACAAGCTAATTACCCTAGACATCCACATCCCGCCCCCACCCCCCATTAGGAAAACCACTGTAAAAAAACTTCTCCAAAGCCAACTTCACACTTCTCAAGACAGAAGTGGCAAACTTCATGACACCCATGAAGACGGACAATAGAGGTATGACTGCTGAATCCTACACAAATACACTTTATATGCACCTACACGAGTGCATGTATCGTGCTATCCCTAACAGAACCAAGATGCTATCCTTCAAAAAAAGGAAGCCATTCTGGTGGTCCTCTGCCATAAACAAACTCTACAACAGAAGAAAGAGACTGTTGCAAAAAAGAGTAAAATCCCATGACTGGAGGGGCTCCCTGGTCAGCCACATTAAGAAGCTCAGATCCCTCATAAAATCCTCCAAAGCTAATTACGAAAACAAAATTGCCACTGACTCTAATAACAACCACAACGCATTCTATAGCTATGTCAAGAATCTCAATGGCAACACTCAGATCTGCTCTGAGTTACAGCACAATGGCACTAAATATACAGAACCAACAGATATTGCCAACATCCTGGCAGATAGGTTCAGTGCTAACTTTACCCCACTCTCACCCCCTAGAAGGCCCATCTCTATACCAGAAGAATGCAAAGTTCCTGTAATTACGGCTGCACAGGTAAAAAACACACTCTCTAAAGCCAAGAACACAGCATCCATGGGACCTGACAATATCCCAGGCTGCGTTCTACATGAACTACAGAATGAACTGGCACCCCGCCTAAGTACCGTGTTCAATCATAGCCTCACCTCAGGCTTTGTGCCCACTGAATGGAGCACCCTGACAGTTATCCCACTCCACAAAGGGGGAGCAACGAAGGACCCCGGGAACTACTGCCCCATTAGCTTGACGAGCCTAGTCTGCAAGGCCATGGAACGTATTATCACGGAACTCATAAACAAAGACATTGTAATCTCCAAACTCTGGATCCCACCCAGTTGGGGTTTGTAAAAGGCAGATCATGTCTCCTAAACCAGACAGACGTCTTTGAAGCAGTCACCAAAGCCATAGGAGAGGGTAAGGTGGTTCACACAGCCTATCTAGATCTTGCCAAGGCTTTCGATACCATCCCCCACTCTGGAATTATAGATAAACTCACTAAACTAGGTATAAA
The DNA here is from genome assembly GCF_019279795.1 of Protopterus annectens. Lineage (NCBI taxonomy): Eukaryota > Metazoa > Chordata > Ceratodontiformes > Protopteridae > Protopterus > Protopterus annectens. Next base: position 700,603,787 of record NC_056728.1, on the reverse strand, counting down.
TCCAAATGTCACAAGATGGGTTGCCAACAGGGTCATGGACAGAACCCACACTGTGAAAGTAGCAGACTCCAAATCCGACTTCAGACCAGTGACAAGTGGAGTAACACAGGGTTCAGTCCTGGGTCCTCTCCTGTTTGGTATCTACTTTTCTGAAGTACAGGCTAACACAGAAGGTCTTTGGCTAACGAAGTTTGCAGATGACTGTAAGCTGGGAGCCATAATCGATGTGGACATCCTACAAAAGAGCCCCACTGAGACAGATGCCTGGTGTCAAAGCCATGGCCTCAAGCTCAATGCCAAAATATGCATTGTCATCCCCTTTGGAAAAAACTCTTTACCCATGAACTACCACATAGGTGGTAGTCTACTTAACACTGAAAGATTGATAAGAGACCTTGGGACGCAGGTGGACAGTAGTCTCTCCTTTGATAATCACATCGCCACAGTGGTCAGGAAATTCTTCTACATGACACACCTCATCACAAAGGGTTTCTCATCCAGAAAAAAAAGATGTCATTGTTCCCATCTACTCATCACTCATTAGACCCATTACAGAGTACAGCACCCCTTTTGGTATGTACCTCACAAGACATCTACAACAACTGGAGAGGCCACAGAAATTCCTCACAAAGAGGATTACTGGCCTCAAACAGATGCCCTACTTAGACCGTCTCAAATAACTCCAGCTTTACTCAGTCGCATATCACCTCCTCAGAGGCGGTCTCTGCCTAACATACAAAGCTATGTCAAACCCAGAGCTGTTGGACATGCTCCACTTAAAGAAATCCCAATCCCTCCGAGCTACACGCTCTAGGGACCTAAACCTTGTCACTACAATAAACAGAACATGCTGGAGGGATAGATTCATGTCCCAGAGACTTCCCATACTCTGGAACAGACTACCTATCTATGTCAAACAGAGCTCCTCATTAGCACTCTTCAAGAAAAATCTTGATGATTGGATGGGAAACAGGAAATTCACCCCAGGGATCACTTCTGTGGCTCTGCTCGACAGGGGCACAGGAAAATAATTTTCTTGGGTGGCGAAAGCTAAGGTACCTCTTTGGTTAGGCTTATATAGGCCCTAGGGCCAATTGCCTAGTACCTACCTATGAATCCATGAACCTTTAGAAGCACAGTTTCCATTTCCTAATGTGATTTCTGATGTGAGTGCCCCTACTTGGATTTTAGTACACTGTAAGATGAATCTACATTGATTACATGCTCCACACTGTCTTGTACTATTCCCTATAGTTTGGAAAGGACTTTCCTCAGGTGCTCAAGGATGTATTTTATATTCTTTCCTGTTTTCAGTAAGAATCTGATGCCTTCCCTGGTGCTGTTATCATCTCTGCATTCTCACTAAACATACACCAGTTTCTCGAAAGGAAATTCTTAATATACCTAGAATAAGTGCCATACGGTATAAGCATAGAATTTGTTAATACATTCAAATTAGTTTGGTCCTTAGATGTCTTAGGTTGGTTCACTGATTGTTCATAACCCAACAAAGGTTTGTACTTGTTGCCCAAACCACTCAAAACTTCTTTCCCTATTCTTTCCAAAAATTCCAAAGGGTATCCCCTTTCCTGAAACTTTTAGAACCAAAGCAACCATTTTTATGTCTTTGTAAACTGTAACATCCAAGTAATCAATTTTATTAACTGAGTGGGTATGCATAAACCTTAGAAAAGATACTTTGGATGGATGATGGTTTGGTTAGAGAAGATGTTGTGTCTTACAATAAGACTACAATCTCTTTTCTAAGGTTTACATATACCCACTCAGTTAATAAAATTATTTATCCCAGTAGGGATACCTTATGTCCTCTCCCTTGGTGGACACACTCAAGTTTCTACTAGTTGATAATCATGGTAAACATCTGACAAGATACTCCATCACTCAGAGAAGATAGCATGGTGATGGCCATTTCTAAGTTAATGCTACTAATTCAAGGAAGGCTATATTGGCCTTGATAAGAAAGGTGGTTACTTGTGTGTTAGACATATCAAAATTCATCCAATTATGTAGCCAGGATTTCTGTACACAGGAAACTGTTGGAATGGGAACAATGGCTAATGCTAAGTTCTTAATAATTATGGTCTCCAAATACTGCAACAGAGTCTTTTATAAAACTCCCTTGTCAGGTAACACTATCGAACTGCAAACAGCAAAGACTGAGTACAAAATGTGCCTTGGAAAATTATTATTTTGTGGAGCAGCTATTGTAGCATTAGATTTCTCAGCACTTCTCACAACAGGTAGAATATGTAGAACATTGCACTATAAAGTGCTGCACAGATGGAAGATTCCCAAATTTGGGATTAGTTGACAGCCAGACTCTTTCTATGTCAGCATGCCAGGCTGTAAATTATCACCCACCCACAGATATACGGTAAAAGTGAGGATGCCCTTCCCCTTACATTTCAGCTCATTCACATTTTAAGGAGAGCTCAAAACAAAGGAATGAAAATTAGCAAGAAATATAGGACAAAATACAAGAATCCAACCTGGATTATACCATTCCCCCAATGGTTACAAAGGAACAACAAGCAAACTAGATGACTAAGATAATATAAAAAAAAATGCTTTGAGAGGAACTCCATAATCATGTTTCAGCAGTCAACCCATGCAGTATGTGGAACAAGTGGCAAGCTGTTGTATATTACCTTGTAAAAATTTGTTGTGATGGTACCTGCTTTGGATTGCTCAAATAAATGATCAAGAAACCTATCACACTTTAATATGCAGTGTCAAATCCATTTATATTTGTAGTGGATGCATGACTTTGGAAAGACTGAACCAGCTTTTCATTTCTTTCACTTCAGGGACAGAAGGGCTGACAGGTCCAAACAAAACCTTGTGAAATGCATTACTTCTGTAATTAGGTCTTTCACTGTCAGCTGAAAAATCTCACAGTAAACAGTTGATATCAGCACTTTAAAACTTTAAGCAGGTGGGAGAAAAGGTGCAAGATTTTGCAGTATAAAAGCAGCTCAGTGACATGAAGCCATTAAAATACTCTCCAAACAACACTGAACTATAGAATGCATTACAGCCAGGGACTGCTGAAATATTACAAGAAATGTAAATGTGCCCCAAAGCTGGTGAGGAACCGCTACTCCATCACCCTCTACTAATTTAGTGTATGTGAATGGTGACTTCCTTTTGGGAGATAATTCTGGTATAAGGTGATGGCACTTACACAAGCCAGACAGCCTTTAAGTTGAAAGAAGATGGAAAGGAGGACCTAGAACCTCTCTGATGAGATGCAGCAAACAAATAGTCTCATGCAATATGCATGATATGCATTCGATTTTCTCCAGCGGGTAAACAAACGGTTAAAAGAAGCAGCATAAGGAAGCAGCCTCAGAAATGGTTCTATAGACAGTTGCATTTCTACTGGATGTAGTCGCATGTAGAGAATAAATTATTTTGCTTATGTTTGCACAATGGAGAGGTTCTTGGTCAGGAAAAAGTAGTAATGATCGCAAGAGGGAGTGAGGGCAACTTCAGGGAAAATACATCTAGACTGGTACTGAAAGAAAGCTAACTGGGCAAAACTGCGGTGGGGAACTGATAATGTATTGAAAAATTAAGGGTAGGGATAAATGTACTTCTGAACAGTATTTCTTTCTGAATCCGTAAAACACAGTGGTAATTTAGATTCTCAGATTTAGGATGGGTTTTAAATCGCCAGGTCTAGATTTATGAATAAGTTCCATCATGTAGAATGGAGACTGCGCTATGCAAGGTACACAAGATAATTACTTGTGATCGACAGACATACAGTTGCTACTGGCTGCAGTACCATATTAGCATCCTACTGCCTTCAGCTACTCTAGGGCGCACATCACTGAAAGGAAGTTTTATAAATAAGACCACCACCTAATGAAATAAGAGGTTTCATGTCATAAATGTGAATGGCAGGATATAGAGTTCCACGTGGAACTGAAAAACAGCAGTTTAAAGCAGAATCAAAATCTTGATTTGGAATGGTGGGGAAAGCCTCTAAACACTCGTGCAAGGGTTTCCCTCTCTTTGTCATTCTACTTGATACAATCATCTTTGAGATTAATGCAGTTACATTAAGAAAGTGCTTTTGCTGTGGCTTTGCCTGAATTAGTGCATTTTCAAACTCACTGAAGGATACAAAGGCATCTGTTGGAGCTAGTGCAGACTATTGAAATGAGTCAGCTAAATGAGTCATGAAGACCATCAAAAGCATACTTGAGGGAAGCCATATGACAATGGAAAGTGTGGATGAACCCTGCAGTACCAAACCATGTGAATCAAAACTGGAAATGCCATCTGATATCAGCCATGATATCCTTGGTTGGTGGATTGCACTGGGACAATATCTGCTCTGAGAAGTGACAGGTGCCACTCTCCCTCATTGTCTCCACAGTGCTACACAGTTAACCATTTGGTTGCTGCACAGATGTATACACCAGCCACAAAGGGAACAAATATGCAGCTCTAGTGACATGTAAATTAGCAGGATAGGCTGTCCTGGCTGTGAATAACATGACCACACACACACACACACACACACACACACACACACACACACACACACACACACACACACACTGAACTATCATGTGGTTGGGCAGATATGCTGCCATCTAGTATGTCCAGCACACCAATACAATGACTGTAACACTGAGATGGAACCCATGTTTTAACTCATATTAGCTCCACTACAAAGAATAGACACTATCAGCTGAAGGCTGTACATCAAACCCTTGAGCTACCCCACAGCTGTTGGTTTACAAATCACAGTTTCAAAGCAGACACACATGACTGAAGACCTATACCCATAGTGACATGCACTTTTTTAACCACATCATGGAAGGTGGAGGGGAAACCTCTATCTGCAGGATGAGTAGCTGCTCTTCGGTTATTCAGACCTTTGAAGATGTAAGTTTAGAAGATCTAAGTCTTGCTCTACAATGTGCTTACATACAGGATTGTCAAGCTTCTGATTTCAGCCTAACAACATCGTCATCATCATCAGCCCCCCTTTTCCCATTTTCTACATGGGCTTGAGGTATTGTGTTAACTGTCACCATCTCTCTCGATTTAGTACCCCACTTCTGCATTTTTCAGCACTCATGCCTGACTGTCACAGATCTTCTTTCACACAATCCATCCACCTCTTTGCTGGACATCCTTATTTCCTCTTACCTTCTTCCTGTCTGCCCCTAATCTTCTTCACCAAAATGTCTTCTGCTTTTCTGCACATGTGTCTAACCACTATAATCTGTTTTGATTTTCTGAACAACTGGAGCTACTTTGGCTTCTGCTCTGATGTCCTCATTTCTTCATCTGTCCCACATTGTGCATCCTACCACCCTTCTCAGGCACTTCATCTCCATCACCTCTAGCTTCCTCATCTGCTCTGCCTTTACTGCCCAGGTTTCTGTACCATACAGTAGTACTGATCACACCTCAGTCTTGTACATCTCACTTTTCAGCATTTTTGGAATTCTTCTGTCATAGACTACACCTGAGACTCTATGCCAGTTGGCTGCAGCCCCTCTGATTCTAGCTTTGACCTCTTCATTCAGACTTCCCTTCTCCTCAACCACTCCTCCCAGACACTTGAAGCTATTTACCTAACGCCAAACAGAATAGCATTAATGGAGGACCATTTTTGCTGAAAGACACAGCATCTGAATTTCACAATTATCTAATTACTGCAGCAAAATGGGAAAAAAGAAGTGCCCTATCTCACAGACAAATAACTCAGCAGCTCCACTCTTTAGTATGTGCCAACAACTGTGCTATCAACAACTCTCAGCATTTTTAATACTTTATCTATGAAATGATGTGCTAAGTTGTAAAAATATATATGTAAATATTGCCCCAACCAACTCTGCTTCACAAATGAGGGATGAACTGCAAAAGATGTACAGCTTTAGAGACAATACAAGTATCTTGCTTCTGGAAAGCAAAAGGATAGTTACATAAATTGGTAATGACATGTTTGCTTCCACTACAGTCGTGCGCACCTCCAGGCATTTCTACAGTTACTTCCTACTGTGCCTCTAGGAGTCAAATACTGCTTGTTCATATTTGCATTAATAATTCCAAAACCATGCTACATGCAAGGTATCAGAATATTTTATCTTAAAGCGTACATACATGATAACAAACAATTGCATCGATAATTGACCTCTGCTAGTATTTTTTGAACAATGCGGTGATAATTTTTTTAAAAAGTTGAAACTATACCCACTGGGAGTTAAAGGTGCACACTCAAAAGAGTCGTACTGGATGGAATAGGTCAAATTACTACATTTTGTTTTCACTTATTTTTCTCAAAATAATTCATTAGTCTATTTATTTAGGCACCACACAGCATGTCACTAACTAAGTCACTTAAATGTTGCCAAAAGGTGTCCACATCTTACTGAGTGTAATATATGTGCGGACAGAAGATGGGCTCTTGTACTTAGAAGTAAAACTTGGCAGCAGGATTTCAACTTATAACATCTAAATAAGGCACATAGTTGCATGCACCAGCAAAATAAAGCTGTCATAAGGATACCAACTTAAGACAGCCAGGTAAGCCCCACGTGTGTTATGACTGACTGTTCCCTCAAATGAAGGAACCTGATCCATTTTATTTCTCCTAGCTAACATTTATGATATGATGCAGACTGACACATGGCAAGTAGACATTTGTTAATGTATTCTTTGCCTGGGATGGCAATATCTAGCTTAACAAGTTACTACCAGGCTACATGTAAGCAGTGCATACCTCTCAACTGTCCAGATTTTCTCAGAATATCCAGATTTGTGCCTCATATTTTTAGTCTGTTCTTCATAAAATTTAAATTTTTTTGACAAATCACTGAATACTGAAGTCACTAAATAATGACATACATATGAGTTTCAGAGTTCATATCCTTTAGAAAATGTATGCTAACACAAATCCTGTTATTCTGTCAACTTTCTAAATTTATAAGAACGATATTTAAAAATCTGTCCCTATTTTTGGGCCTTTGTCTCCCCAATATTTTTTATTTTGTCCAGACTTCTCCCACTAAGAGGATGAGAGGTATGAAGCAGTGACAAAGCATGCCCTAACGCACACACACACGACCAGCAACCACATTCCAGGAAGAATTGTGCTTAGGCATCTGTCTTTATCCATCATCTTGTAAAAGAGACCAGAGGACAGACTCTTGCAAAACTCTGTTCAGTAATATCCCAAAAAACATAAGACATACTGCATTTGTACTGGTGGCCTAGGTTATAAGTTAGTTTTTCTTACACTGATGGCACTTAATGGCATAATCATAATTCTGAACCAACTGCATGCACTCTGTTCTTATTAAAATATTATTTATCAGTTAGTCTAATCTCTACTACACTGATTTTTATCACTGAAGTTAATCCAATTTTAATATAAAGATTGTATGAGAGACTGTTGCTTACCAATGTATTTTTCTATCTCACAGAGACATCTAGAAAGCATCCAAAGAATATGTGCAATTGGTCGCTTATAACCAAGCATCTTGGCTGTTAGTGAGGTAAGATGGTGTGGATTGAAATCAGAATAAACCAAGGCATATCTAATTCCTGTACTCCAAGGAACAAACAGATCAACTGTTGTGACTTCCTCTGGTTCTGTGAAGGAATGTCAGCAAAACACATATTTTACAATTGTTTATATTACAATAAGTATGACATGTAAGAATTGCACTACAAGGTGCTTCGCCCCCCCCCCCCCCATACACACACAAGTTATTAGGTTTACATCACTTCATATGATCATTATTACATCCTCCTATAGTATAGTAATTAATAAAACTGTACATTTCTATATGAGTAATGTGCTCCATAAACACCAAGTGTATTATCATGTTTAGAAACAAAAACATAAAACATATTTGTCAGAGGGGTGGTATAAAAGTTGCTGCTCAACGCCAGAAGTCTAAATCTCAAGATGCAGGCACTTGATGCGCTCCTCAGCATGGAGAACATCGACGTCTGTGCAGTAACTGAAACCTGGTTCAAGGCTCCGGAGAGCACCCCAGCACTACCAGGCTATACCTCGTATCATGCTTTTCGGCCCCAAAACCCGGGCCGAACCACAAAAGGAGGGGGAGTGTCCATATTCATCAAGAACACCCACACCTCCAGGTTAGTAGCAACACATGAAGCATCAGAGACCATACAGGTGGAACTAACCATAGGCAAAACTGCTATACAACTGGTAGCATGTTACAAACCACCCTCCCAATCTCAAGAACCCCACTCAGCCTTCCTGAAGACATTGGAGGATATGAATGTATCACAAAATACCATCATACTAGGAGACTTCAACTACCCAAACATAGATTGGGTACATTATTCTAGCCCTAATACCCTAGCCCAAAGGTTCCTGGAATTCATAAATTCAAATGCATTGGAACAACTAGTCACCTCTCCAACTAGGGGAGATAATATACTAGACCTGATCATCACAAACATGGGGACAAAATGCTCCACACCGGAAGTATACCCCTCACTAGTGAGATCTGATCACAAACTAATCACCCTGGATGTACATATCCCACCTCCACCCCCAGCACAAAAGACCACCGTGAAAAACTTCTCAAAAGCAGACTTCACTCTTCTTAAGACTGAGATGGTATCCTTTAAGCCCACTGTGCCAGTGGATACCACATCCCACAATGCCGAATCCTTCACAAATGCTTTTTATGGACATCTCCAAGAATGCATGGATCATGCAATCCCAAACAAATCCAAGTCCCTCTCCACCAAAGGTAAGCATCCTGTCTGGTGGACCTCAGCCATAAACAAATTGTATAACAAAAGAAGGAAGCTACTGCACGTCAGAGCAAAATCCCATGAAGGGAAGACATATCTGAGCAACATTAGCAGAAAACTACGTTCTCTCATAAAAGCATCCAAGGCCAACTTTGAGAGTAAAATCGCTAAGGACACTAAAGATAACCACAAAGCCTTCTTCAGCTATGTTAGAAACCTGGGTGGAAACCCTCAGATATGCGCAGAGTTGGTTCACAACAACATAGAATACACTGAACCCACAGATATTGCCAACATTCTGGTGGACAGGTTCAGTGGAAATTTCTCCCCTCCTTCACCCCCAAAAGAAGAAATACTTATTCCAGCTGAATGTAATCTCACTGTCATCTCAGATGTCCAAGTGAGAACCGCCCTAAACAAAGCAAAAAACACAACATCAATGGGACCTGACGGTATCCCGGGTTGCGTGTTACGTGAACTCCAAGAGGAGCTAAACCCACACATAAAAATGCTATTTAACCTTAGCCTTACTTCGGGATATGTACCTGAACACTGGCGTACAGCAACAGTGGTCCCACTCCACAAGGGGGGTGCCTCTACAGACCCTGGAAACTACCGCCCCATAAGCTTAACCAGCCTGGTCTG